>NC_048218.1:25148565-25239718 GCF_002007445.2 Ailuropoda melanoleuca
GTGAGTCTGATTCTGTTTTATGGACATCCCTGTATTTCATTTCCATGTTGATAGTCTGCTGGCCAATAGTAAGAATCTAGACATCCAACAGATGTCTAAGTTCAAACCAGGTCTCATTTAATTCTGCTTTATCCTTAGGCAATCTAATTGTATTTTCACAGATACAGGTTTTGGGTACTGAATTTTCAGACAATGGTATATATCACAAGAGATCACTATTATGAATCATTCTATATTACAGGCAGGACACAGTGTACAGAACACTATATTATAAGTTTTCCTCACCCCTTATGATGATCACAGAAGAGTTCAAAATGAGAATTAAATTGGTGGCACATATCTTAAGAGAAGATAAGAAAGGATAAACAATTCTTTTCCCTCTTTATTTTTCATTGTTTTAAAATGAATTGAAGTTGAATAAGAGCAAAATAACATAAATTAACCTAAAGGCTTAGAGGCTTAGTAAAATGCACACCTATTTTCCACAAACGTCCTATGGTTTGACAATACAGTCCTTTAATTTGTTCCAATCTTGAGAATTTACTGTTTTTATTCTGGGAAGGAGACTTGCTGGACCTTTATGTTATCTACAATCTGGGCTTCTAATAAATTTGGCTGCAGGGCTAGACGCGATATGTGTCATTTCAGCATGTTCTGCTGACTGTGTATTTGGCCCTTTGAATGCCCATGACACCTGAGTGCAGACTTAGAGCTGAGAAGCAGCAGGCCCAGCACATGATATGCCACACCCGCACTGCAGTCGTTTCTGGGCACTCTTTGCTCACATGACACTGAGCATATTTAAATGAGAAGAATAATGAGTATTTTTTAGTGCAAAACTCTGCTTCAGTTAACCTGTTCTTCTGGAGCTATGACAATTTCCACCTCCATTTTTTTTTGTTTTGTTTTGTTTATATAATTATTTTCTTACCTCCAGGAATTTTCTGCTGCTTCTTCTTGGCTTCAAATACTTTTGCGAATCTTACTCTTAAGTCTCTAGGCTCAGGAATCTCTACTCTCTAAATCAGATACCACATGCCACTCATTTGTTATAAATTGTCATGGTGAAATGTTAAATTACAATTTGCATCTATTTTATCCATATAATGGTAGGTAATTAAACATTTTGCTTTTGTGTCTGTGTATGTGCGTACGTGTCTGTATATCTACAAAGGTTGTAAGCTTGCCGAGGGAAGCAACTACAATTTCCGCCCATGTGTAATATACTGTAACATCAATACCTTGTATTGTGGGGGAGAAGGGCAGGAATTTGTAGTGCCCCTCAAAAAGTTTCAGTTATTCATGGTGTGGGTTTCCAGTTTATGCCTCAAACTTTCCAAAACCCCACACATCATCATTTATTCAACAGATGTTTATTTAGTCCTTACTTTGGACCAAGTACTGCCCTGGACACTAAGGATATCACCATGAACAGAATAGAAGCACATATGGAACATTTATTTTAGTGTAATATCACTAATACAGACATCATTTTTTCTGTCCCTATCTAAACATTCTCCTAATATTCCTAATATCTCTAACCAAATGTATTAAATACAACAATTTAAGGTTACGCAGTAACTACAGAATTTTATGCTTAGTACTCTACATATTACAAAGTATAAAACATGATCTTTATAATTAGGAACTTAAAATCAAGGGAAAAAAACATGAAAAATACATGAATAAAACTTAAATAACCACCATTTAAAAACTAAATCTAGATAAGATAACAAAATGATGGCCATGATAATTTAATAAGGACAGTTAACACTTATTGAGCCTTTGCTCAGTGCCTGGCACATTCTAAATTATTTACACACAGTATCACTGATCACTTACAAAAGTGCTTAAGAGGTTGTGGTGTCTTTTTTCTGCTTCCCCTTAGGTGGAAGCTGGAACTACACGTCTCTAAATGTCCTTCAGGTGTGGTCCCAGGTTACAGTGGGCCACAAGAGAAATTTGCATGGAGATTTAGAAAGTGGAAGCAAATCAGCAGACTCTACTTTCTGGAAGTCGGTGTGGGGTCCCAGATACTCCTGCAGCTTCCTTATGTGTGTGAATCCGTTAGCTCATCTTGTTGATATGCAGCAGCACCAGGCTGACAACTGCCGTCCACCCCTGTCCCCCCAGGTCCTATTGGATCTTCCACTTCAGTATTTCCAAATTCTGGAGCCAAGTACATCAGCAACTCTGGCAAACAGCACCAGGTTGTTCTGCAGTTCTCTTATGCCAGGTTAGAGGCTGTGAAAACTAGATGTGAGTTCTCCTTTACCTCTGTGCATTCTAATTTATCTGAATGTGTTCCAGTTCATCCTTACTCCATCACACTCCATCCAGTGCAGCTTTCCTTCCTAACTGCAGGCCCTGATACCAGCGGTGACTTTAGGCACAACATCTGATACAGGGCACAAGCTTTTCCATGGGCTTCCCCATCAGCTCTCATAATTGTGTAAAATCTAATTCTTATAATAAATTCCTTATTCCATGTGGTTCTCCTTCTCTGATCAAACCCTGATTCAAATCCCAAATTCATTTTAAGCAGAATTCAAGTACTATTTCTAATAATATTTCTGTTACCTTGTAACATTAATTTAATTCTCTGTAAAATTTGCAGATTTTTAATCTTAAATAGGACTATGTTGTCATCCCTGCAACTTAAAATGGAAGATATTAGTTATACTCTGAAATAATTTCATGTGTTTTCTATTGCTCCAAAGGAGGAATAAATAATTATTATTTCTCATAAGAAAACTAGACCCTACTCAGTAATAACTAATGCAAAAATGAATATATTATTCCTCATAGGAGACCTAGCCACACTGAAACACTAGAAAGGAGTTGAGCGTGTTAGAGTGTAGGAGAATAAAACAAGAAACAAAAGAATGGGAAAGAAAAAACACAAAATGAAATAGTAAGGTAAGAAAAAAAAATTGTCCCCAAATCTAGAATTAGATCTAACTAGATTAGAGTTCTGCATTTGTCTTCCTCCCCTGCTTTTTCTGAGAGCAGTCATCATATGTCATCCTCATGATCCTATTCTGATCAACTTTTGACCTTTTGTGTTATTCTCCATCAGCTTATCATGCCGCAGGTCAAACACACACACACACACACACACACACACACACACGTTCAGGGAGATCTTGAAGTTTAGGGAAAATAAAAAGCTATTAACAGAGTGGTAATTCTCCTTTGTCTCTACTTTTAGCACCTTTATATATTACTTCTGATATATTTGTCCCTGAAGTTGTATTTCAGTTTATGAAGTACATTAGGGACAAGGTCTTCAAAATAAAATTGCATAGTTATCAAGCCTTGTATACTCCACTGACTCAGCCAAAAAAAGATGCCATTTTATGCCAGTTAAGATAAAGAACTTTGCAAAAATTCTGGAGTAGAGTAGATCAAGGTTAAATGGATCAATAAAACACAGAAGCAGGGAAAACTTCATTCTTATCACCTGTATAGAATCAGTATGTTACAAATAGAAAAGCAACACCCACTCTAGATTTAAAGAGAAGGAATATCAAGAAGGGGATGGATGAGCAGATTTAGAGTTAGAGGAATAGGGAGAACACAGCCATGAGCAGTCAGACTACTAAATCATCTTCATTTATTCATATATGTAAAATGCTTCATTCATCCTAAGTACCATCATGGGTTGAGGCTACTAATCAAAATAAAATTCATGCAAATATATGTACATGATTTGCAGATGAGCCATGGCCTCCAGGTTTCTGGAAAGTTGCCAGTATTGTCCTTGATAAAGCAAAGTTTAGGCCCTTCCAAAGCTCTGAAATTATCTTTTCTTTGTTGGAAATGCAGAGCTCATGAAGAGTGGTAAAGGGAGACAGTGAAGTAGGAAGGAGGGATGTTAAACCAGCCAAAATCTTTCAAAGAAGTATGCACACAGATCTTTATACCACAGAAGAGTTCTGAGCTCTGGAATATTTATTATTTCCAGATATGAAAAAGATCGCATTCAAAACAATATCAGTATGAAAGAATTTGTTATTAAATTAGATTTTTAAATTTTATTTGCTTAGAGAATGTGATTTTTAGAATTTCTAAGTATGAAAACAATTTTATAATTTTAAATTTATCTCATCAATTCTAGGGGATAGTGTTGGTTAGAACTGGGTTACCTTTTTGCTCAAATAAAGGGCAGACACTACACAGCAATAATTTTATATCATTGGTTCCATATTCTGGATTATTTGGAGATCTTGAAGGTGGTGATGCTGTTTTAGAGAATAGTGTAGTGTATTTGTCAGGGAGAATATAAGGTAACTAAGTAGAAGTTAAGAGAAAGGAATTAATAAAGTTTATAAAAATTCAGTAAAAAGTGTATGAGCATAGGGTATATTTTTCATGCAACCATTCATTTATCCATCAAATATTATTAAATGCTATATTGAGGGAAGTTACTAGGAACATAGTGATACATGAGACACAATTCCTACCTCTAAAGTACTAAAAGTCCAGTAGAAAAGATGGACAAATTGTAAGGAAATGTAGTGAAGGGCATAACAGAAGAACACAGGGTGCTGTGGCTCTTGAAAGAGCAAATCATTTTACATGATCTCCAAAGATGGCTACTACCAATTTCTTCCCTCCTTGCATATACTTGGTGTTCATCTTTCAAGAGGTGGAGTATCTTTCCCGTCCTGCACTAGTCAGAGTTCTTCAGAGAAATATACATACATTCTATCATCTATCTATCTAGATTTATTTATTTTAAGAGATGTATTTATTTTAAAGGCCACTTGAAGAATGCCACTTAGAGGCAACCTGAAGAATGAGAAAGAGCCAGTCTGGCAAAGAGTAGGGAAATGAGCACTCTAGACAAAGGAATGGCAAATGCAAAGGCCCTCAAGTAGAAAAACTTGGCAAATTCAAAACAATGAGAAAATGTTGGTGTTGCTTGAGTAGAGTAACCAATCGCACTAAAGAAATTTATTATAAGGAACTGGCTCATGCAGTATGGTGTCCAGCAAGTCTGAAGATCCATGCAGTGAATCAGCAAGCTGGAGACTCAGGAGAACTAATAGTTTGTTTCGGTGTGAAGGTTTGTAGGCTCAAGACCCAGGGGGAGCTGAGGTTTCAGCTTGAGTCAGAGCAGGAAAAAAGGTTGATGTCCCAGTTTGAAAGCTGTCAGACAGGGAGAACCTATTCTTACTCCTGAGAGTCAGCCTTTTTGTTCTATTCAGACTTTTAACTGATTGGATGGAGCCCATTCTTACTAGGAAGGGTAATCTGCTTTACTCATTTAAATGTTAATCTCATCTAAGAATATACTCACAAAAACACCCAAAATAATACTTGATCAAATTTCTGGTCATCCATTTCTGGCCTCTTCAAGTTGACACATAAAATTAACCATCACACCTCCTTTTACATTTGTTCTGGATTTGTTACTTGCTTTGGCCAACAGAATGTGGCAGAAGTGTCATGATGCCAATTCCATTCTGAGTCTAGATTTTAAGAGGTCTGGTATCTTTCATGTTTTCTCTTGAAACCAGCTGCCACATAAAAATGTTTAGCATGAAACCACACTGCTATAAGAAAGTCCTTGCTAATCGCATTGAGTGGCCACCTGAAAATGGGCCAAATCACTAGACATTTGAGTAGGGCTTTATTTTTCCTTTTAGCCCCAAGCCAGCCACCCAGGCCTCCAAGCTGAATGCTGCTGAGTGAATGACTGCACATGCAGCAAAGAACCACCCAGCTGAGCCTAATAAAACCAAGACACTTGAGAAGTAATGAATTATGGTGGTTTTTAATCCACTAAGTTTTGGGGTGGTTTGTTAGGCAGCAATAGGTAACCAAAACAGGGCTGAAGGCTTCTAGTCAGCAAAAGCTTCCCAAAGATCATATTTAAATTAAAGACTGTGTTGGAATTGTTTAGACAATCAAGGAGAACAGAAAGAGTGAATAGCATGTTCCAAAGGCACAGATGCAAGAGGAAACAATATTTTGGGAACTTCAAGTCATTTAGTATTGGTGAAGTACCTGCTTACCTCCTTCAATAATTGTAGAGCTGTCCATGTGTGTAGGATTCTATTTTCAGTTTTAGGGGTTCAACAGGGAACAAGTTTGTCTCCAATTTTGTGGAGCTTATATTCAAGTGAAGGTGAGAGATAAAGGTAAACTAACAAAGAAAATGGCATCAAATAATAGTAAATGTCATAAACGGATAACAAGGTACAGGGAGAACTGTGCAAGCGTATATGTGTATGTATGTGTGTATGTGAGATATTTATTTTAATGGGGGTAGTCACAGAGGTCTTATTGTGAAGGTGACTTAACCCATGATGTGAAAAATGAGAAAGAGCCTGTGTGACAGAGAGTAGGGAAATGAGCCATCTGGATGAAGGAGTGGCAAGTGACAGGTAGAAGAACGTGTCAAGTCTAAAGAAATGAGAGAATGTCAATGTTGTCTGAGTAGAGTAACCAAAGAGAAGAGTGTCAGGAAGACATGAGAGAGGAAGGAGAAGCTTGTTCATGCAATTCCTTTTAGGACATGAGGACACGGGGAAGAGTTTGTCTTTTATTCTAATGGTTGTTAGAAATATGGGAGTGTATTAGTATTCTTTAGCTGCTATAACAAATTATCACAAATTCTTAAAACAATGCACATTTATTATTTTAATAGTTCTTGAGATCAGAAGTCTGAAATGAGTTTCATGGATTAAAATCAAAATACCAGGAAGGCTGTGATCCTTTCTGGAGTCTCTTTGGGAGAATGTTTCCTCGCCTTTTCCAGTTTCTAGAGGCCACCTGTATTCCTTGCCTATGGATGCTGCTTCCCCTTCAAAGCCAGTACAGGAGCATCTTCAAATATCTCTCTGGCTCCGACTCTTCCTTCTCTCATATGTGATTACATTGGGCCCACTCAGATAATGCAGGAAAATCTCCTCATCTCAAGGTCAGCTGATTAGCAGCTATCCTTGTTATTTAACTGTGGACTTGTTACAACTAATTAAATAAGATTTGCCTCTAAATGTGAGCTTTTTTACGTATTTTGTTTATTTCTAACCTGGTAAGAGTAGGTATACAGTTACGCAGTTATACAAATAGCAGTATCATACCATGAAAAGATAAACTCAGTTAAAGGCATTTTGAATACCTTTGAATATTGTTCTGAAGTTTTCTAGACAAAACTGGCTGTATCACTGTTCTACACATATCATCCTTTATAAGGTTATAATCTATATTGAGATTTTTTATAGACTATCTTTCTTGAATTCTTTTTTTTTTTCCCTTAGAGAGAGAAGGAGAACATGGAGGGGTAGGCACAGGGCAGAGGGGCAGAGGGAGAGAGAGACTCTTAAGCCAGTATGGATCCTGACGTGAGGCACAATCTCACAACCCTGAGATCATGATTGGAGCTGAAATCAAGAGTTGAATCTTAACTGACTGAGCCACCCAGATGCGCCTATCTTTCTTGAATCCTTAGTGGTCAGTTAGAAGAGGTTATAAGAAAAGTGTTTCATTCTAGTTTGTACAAATTTATTTCACTAAAAAGAAGCTTGGATATAGGTGAAAAAGAAAAAAAAATATTTTTTCTATATGACCACCAGAATGTGGAACATTGTAAACAATGCCATAAAATTTTCAATGAAAAAATTCCAATTAGACTCTCCTTACTAATTTTAGTTAGTCTTGCCTAATTAATTTTTGTCACATCAGAACTTGAGCTAGCAATCTGCTTGCAGGAAGTCATCAGCTTCCGGACCAAAGGTGTTTTGGAAATCCTGATTGAGTTCTCTGATACTCTCTGGCAGCTACTTATATGCTGGAAATACTGTAAATGTATATCTATTTATTTCAGTACCAAGTGTTAACAATAGCTAATACAATCTTTTACTGAGACAATCATCCTTTTGATGCTTCCTCTAAAAAACATAGTTTCTTGGAGTGCCTAGGTGGTATAGTTGGTTAAGCATCTGACTCTTGGTTTTCACTCAGGTCATGATCTTATGGTTGTGAGATTGAGCCCCATCTTGGGCTCCATGCTCAGTGCACAGTCTGCTTGGGATTGTCTCTCTCCCTCTCCTGCATGTGCTCTCTCTCTCTGAAATAAATAAATAAATGTTAAAAAAATAGTTTCTTTTCTACAATTTATGTAGCATGTCCTTTATTTCAGTGTGTGTATGGAGGGGGGTAGCAGGGACCACTTGATGACGATAAGACTGAATAGTCTTGATTAATTTTAAAACAGTCACAAAAATATGAGAACTAAGGAGACTAGCTTTGCCTATTTGGGCATGATTAAAAATTCCTTAGAGAGAATCAAGAGAATGATTACCCTGAGTATGCAAACATATTATGAACACTGATGGCATTGAAAAACCTGCAGAGCCTCTGAGCCATCTAGTAAAATGTGTGTTAAATGTGCCACCAGCTGAGAAGGATATTATAAATGTAGAAACAAAATCTTTAAAGAATCAATTTGTTCTAGTAACCTGTGCCAGGCTTTGCACAAGAACACGAGAATGCTTCAATTCATCCTGAAAGCATATACGATTGTTGAAACGTTCATATTAATAATATCTTACTTGTACATAATTGACCCAGACGAAGCTCAGCTTCTTTTCGATTTGACAGCTCTTGCTGTACTGTTAGTTTGACAAATAGAGTGGCTCTCCCTCACACAATGGTGTTGATCTAATTAACATATAGAGAATACCAAACCTACCTAATTATTTCTAGCCACTTCTCTCTTAAAAAATAAGTGGGGAAAAAGTGCTATTCCACGAGAGAGTGAAGGTTTAAAAGACATATAAACAATTTTATAATTCTCAGTTTGGGAAAGGCAGTATCAAAAAGATTAATGAGAGGACTTTGGCCATTATATCAGATATGAGCATAAGTTAAAGGTAAATTATTATAGTCTTTATTACTGTTAATCAGAGTGACATGTATTAAAATAACATAGAAGATAATAAAGTAACTTTAGTTCTTTCAGAAGTGAGGAACTTTTATTGCTTATTATCAATTTTTTCTTTTTTTAAAGTATGATGAAAAAACTTAACAAGGTCTCAAGTGAGAGAATTCTGTTGAGTTAAGGGAACTCTGTTCCCTGGGTAGAAGACAGAGAATAATTTATTATCTTTTTTTAAAAAAAGATTAAATCCTTCAAGACCAATTTTGAATTAATAGTCTTCTACCTTTTATCATAACAAATCTTTATTTATCTAATGATTTAGAAAGAAGTCCATACAAACTTAAATAAACATATGATTAAACGATGAAGCTTTCACCAGTAGCTTTAAAATACTAATTTATCAGCATAACAGGATACATATAATTTATTGGACTTTCCACTTTAATTATAAGAATTACTCATGCATTAATACTAACCCAATCTTTTTTTTTAAAGACTTATTTATTTGAGAGACAGAGTACATGCACATGTGAATGGGGGGAGGGGCACAGGGAGGGAATGTCAAACAGACTCTCAGCTGACCACAGACGCTGACTTGGGGCTCAATCCCACAACATGAAATCATGACCTGAGCCAAACCAAGAGTCTGACACTTAACTGACTGAGCCACCTAGGCGCCCCCTAACCCAAAGTTTTAAGTCAATTAAGGATAGTGAAAACTATATTTATTTATTTTTGGAAATTACATTTAAATTGATCCTTCAGAACAACACAATTGATATCAAATGTGTGTCAAACAGATACCTTGTATAGTTTTATCAAGATAGAGTAAGTATAGTAAGTTAGTTCACATAGTTTACCACACTGTCTCCTGTTCACAAGAAGATGTCTTTTAAAAGACATAGATATGATAATTCAACTTAGTTTAATACATATGTTTATATTCCCATAACCTTACACAACTTATGAAAATAGTAACAATCTTTCCCATAAACCTAGCATAGGAAATTTAGCAAACTCTAAATGACTACATTTGTCACACAATAATTATTTTCGGGTGTTACACAAAATATGCTTGTGGTGATAGAATATAAAAATGGCCAGAAATTCTTCTACTCCTTTATGCACCCTGTCTTTTGTAATGTGACTTTTGCAGCTCTCTCTGGTAAGAGTTGGAATCCATTTTTCCAAATCTTGAATATGGTCATTGGACTTGCTTTCAGCAAATGGATATGATCAAAGGTGACATAAGATGACTTTGGAAAAACATTGCACTGGAATTTCTCTTGCTGCCTTTGCGTACTCTGCCACAACTGAATGAGTCCATGTTAATGTGCTAGATGATGAGAGACACGTGCCAAAGTCATCCCCATCACCCTAGCTCGTAATATCAAACCAACTGCCAGATATGTGAATTAGGCTATGTAAAAACTTCTAGCACTGGACAGCTAGCCCAGAGAAGAAGAACAAGCCAGGCAAACCACAGAATCATAAAAAATAACAAATGTCTGTTTTTTAAAGCAAATTTTTATTTCACATATCAAAAGCTAACTGATAAAAAAAACTGGTACCTGAAAGTAGGTATTACTGTAATAAAACCTAAAATAAATGATATTGACTTTGAAATCAGGCTGTGGATGGAGGCAACTTTTCGTAAAGGCTGGAAAAATGGTGAACAAGGTTAGGTCATAGTGGGCATTTGGCAAAACTTTCATCTGCAGGAACTTGAATGATGGAAAATGTACCCGAAGAACTTGTGGATCTATTTAAGGACATTTTTGGACAGAATGCTGAAAGTGTCAATTGACGTCTTTTAGCTGAACTAAGTAAAATATGGAAAGTGAGATGAGCAAAAAAATGAACTGTTTTGTTTATGAGAATTTAAAAGAAATGAAAAGTCATCCAGGATTTGCTATGTTAAAAAACAAAATTGTGTTTTGTCTTCAGTCTCTCAAGCTGTTAAAAATTCACAAAGTTGGAAATAGCCTTAAGTATAAAGATAAAATCAAGGGTGTGGATAGAAGACCCTTTGTAATAATTTCTAAAAGTTCTAAGTTAGACAAAAGAGACCTCAGGAAAATACAATAGACTCCTAATACTCTTAAGGGCATTTTTTCCCCAAGGAACCTGACACATAAAAAGTAGAGAGAGGCCTGCCTTAAAAAGTATTAAATATAAACTTCAGGAGTAGAGAATTTTAGGAATGACACAGAGTTGTGAATGAGGTTCATGGGCAATCCATGAAGTTTTCAAGATGGTTATACTAAAAAAAAGAACTGCCAGTTTGGGCTAAAAGAGATTGCAATAATTCAAAAAAAGTAAGATTTCTAGGCTTGTAACATTTTATGGATAGAAATCAGAATGAGGGGATGCCTCGGTGGTGCAGTTGGTTAAGTGTCTGCCGTCAGCTCAGGTCATGATCCCAGGGTCCTGGAATCGAGTCCTGTACTGGGCTCCTTGCTCAGTGGGGAGTCTACTTGCACGCTCACTTTCTCCCTCTCTCTGACAAATAAATAAAATCTTAAAAAAAAAAAGAAATCAGAATGAGAATCATGACCATTTCTTGTGTAAAGATATGGAAATCCAGAGGTGGAGCCAAGAGACTCAGAATAGTGAACAAGAAAAATCACTCTCAAGCAGAAGTGAATTCTAATCACAGAACATTCCTAGACCAAGGGTAGGGGAATGTTTTAATATGTGTCTGGATGGATTTCAGAATTGGTACAAACCAATGACTGTTCTGTGGCTCCCACTCCTCTCATTTCTGATTAGAGGCAACTATTGTGGTTATTTTGTTCCCATCTCACTCTTTTATATTAAGTTAATTGGCAGCAGACAGTTTATGTTTTTAGTTTGCATTTGTCTGGGTGAAGAGCACATGCATCCAGTGAGCCACATTCATATCTAGTCTAGAAGCAGATCATGAGAACCTGGACTTCAAGCCAGATGCCAGACATGGGAGTGACTTTTGGCATTTGGGAAGGGTGAACAAATTTTACACATAGAAAGAATAATTTGTGGTCAGAAGGCAGTCTCTGGTAGATTATAAAAATTGCTGCAAGTGTTTCACCTGTTTAACACACCCCTACAATTTAATTTTATTATTCCTCCCATCAATAGGTAGAGTTTCTTTCTTTTTTTCTTAATTTTTTAAAATTTTAGAATTAGCATGAGTGGGGGAAGGGGCTCAATCCCAGAACTCTGAGATCATGACCTGAGCCAAAACCAAGAGTCGGATGCTTAACCAACTGAGGCACGCAGGTGCCCCTAGAGTTTATTTCTTGAATCCAGCTTTTGAATGTGGGCTTGGTAATGTGACTTGCTTTAGCCAATGAGATGTTAACAAATATGACAGAAGCCAAAGTTCTAAAGGACTTGCATATTGGAACTTGCTCCTATTCGCTGTAGTTGAACCCTTGCAATTCACACCATGTGACCAAGCCCAGATAACTCTGTTGGATGGTGATAGCCAAATCATCTCCATCACCCCAGGTAACATCATTGAGCCAACTGGCTGAGGCCATCTGAAACCATTCAGCTTTAGCTGAGAGTCCACATAAACAAATGAACAAACAAACAAAAACAACTGCTCAGCTAATCCATTATTTCATATGAAATAATAAAATTATTGTTGTTTGAAACCACTAACTTTTGAGGTGGTTTGTAATCCATTAAGAGCTAACTGATAGACTATATTACTTACTGTAGATTGAAAAGAAAATGCACAAAACCAAAATTAACAAGCTAATCGAATTCATTGAAAGTTATCTAGATTAAAAGGAACAGTACACAATTGAGATACTTACAATCCCTCCATATTTATTTAGCAAATATTAAATATTTCAAAGAAACTTTCACTAGCCCATTTAATGATTGTTAGTTATTAGCTTAATAGTTATTTAAAAGTAATATTTCATGTCTAGAAATCAGTGTTAACATCACAGTTTGGCTTTTCCTGAACATGCAGAGGATTCTTTTTCTTTAAGGGACAGATATTTAAAGCATAAACATCCATGTTTTTACTTATCTCCTTTAAATTTAAGAAATCATATAATTTATTAATCCCTTCATGAGGAATGCAAAGGTATACAGTTTGTTTTCTCAGGAAATACTTAACATACAGTGAAAGAATCTTATCACACTTTTGATCATGCTAGGGAAATTTTGTGTTGCCTCTTCGCTCTAGAATGTGTCATTTTTCTTAGCATTAAACCTTGTATATTGAGACTGGATGAGACTGTATAAGCTAGTGAACTGTGGGATATGGAGTTTATGGTTAAAGAGTATTTCTACCTATTATTTCCATATAAAAGAAAATTATAGACTTTTACAGATATCTTAACAGAAGATCATGAAGCTTCACATAAGCCAGCAGATCATTCCCATTCCATCTACCTTCTTATGTCAGCATACTTTTCAGGCTGCTTCAAATAAATGTTGAAATCAAAGCAAGACCCCTTGCTCTCTAAGCCATGCCAAATCTGCTTCTATTTCTTTAATTATTTATAAGTGTTTCCATTCTTTTGACAACAGAACTGTGTTTTTTTTTTAATTTTTTTTTTATTTTTAAGTAATCTCTACATCCAACGTAGGGCTTGAACTCACAACTCTGAGATTAATGCTCTTGACTGAACCAGGCAGGCACCCCAACAATAGAACTGCTTTAATTAGATATTTCTATGTTGCATAAAAATGAGGTTTTTATATTCTACAAACTTTTAAGAATACTTCCAAAATAAAATGAGATTTGGTCAACAAAGTACAATTACAGATGTTGGATTGTTTGAAACTAAGGCCCTTCCTTCTGTAAAGATGACAGAGAAGCTTTTCTTAGTAACAAGCAACAACATACAGAAGTGATGGCATTTGACAACTTAATGATAGATGGTTATAGGAAGGCAGAGAAAAGTAGGAACCAAAAATGATTCCCATATTCTGGACTTTAGCAACTTAGAGGAAATTTTTGCTGTTTTTATGGGAAAGGAAAATGAAGGAGGAAAAGATTTAAGGGAAGAGGGGGGTGAAAACTCAGTTACATTTTAAATGCTTGTGATACGTCCAAATAGAGATATCAAGTAAGGAGATGGATATATGAATCTGGCTCTCAGGAGAAAGTTCAAGGCTGGATATATAAATTTGGAAGAGTTAATAGCTAACAGAATAAATGAGATCATTCAGGGAGACAGTTTAAGGAGAGACCACAATCAGGCTTAAAACTGAGCCCTAGGAAGTAATTTGACAGAAACCCACAGAAGGCCAAGTATTTGGAAGCTCCTGTATTTTTATTTAAGACACTGACATGCTCAAAGGAATTCTATGAGAGATGAGAAGTATGTGTTAGGGTCAGTCAACAATGACATGTTTGTCACAATAAAGAAAAACAAAAAGGAAGATTTACCTGTCTAAGCTGGGAAAAAAATTGAGTGAATTATGAGTGTTCTTATGATATAATTAAGAGTGTAAAAATCTCATCATAATAAATTATTTAGCATGGAAAATTGTTGATAACATATTACTAAGAAGGAGAAACAGACTATAAAATATATAGAATAAAATACTATTTAAAATTAAATATAAACACAAAATAAAAAAGAGTAGAGGTACACATCAAAATACTGTATGGTTATTCCTTGACAGTGTGAATATAGAGATTTCTGTGATTTTTTTTCCTTTGTTTTGTAGTAGAAGTTTACTACAGTGAGTATAATCATGGTTGAAAAAAATTTATCTGAAGCATTAAAATGGAACATAATAATTATACACTAAACAATAGTAACAAAGGATACGTAGGTGGAAATTTTTGTGAAAATAGCATTATAATTGTTGGGTGCTCAGTTTTTGCTGGGTGCTATGCTCTGCTAAGTGTTATGTGGATTATCTCATGTAATTCTTATAAAAATCCTATAAGATGGGACTATGATTACCTTTTTGATTTTAAAAAATAATTTATTAGGACTTTATTCTTTAGAGTACTTTTAGGCTCACAGTAAAATTGAGAGGAAGATCCAGAGATTTTCCATATTCCTCCTGCCTCCAACCTGCATCCTTTATCAACATCTTCCACTAGAGTGGTACATTTGTCACAATTAATGAGCCTCATTGACACACCATGATCACACAAAGTCCATAGTTTGCATTATGGTTCACTCTTCGTGTTGTACATTCTGTGGGTTTGGGTAAATGTATAATGACACGTATCCACCATCATAGTACCATACAGAATATTTCCACTGCCCAAAAATTCCTCTGTGCTTTGCCTGTTTATCCCTCACTGCTCCCAACCTCCAGCAACCTCTGATCTTTTTACTGTCTCCATAGTTTTGCCTTTTCCAGAATGTGATACAATTGGAAATACAGTATGTATCCTTTTATCTTCTGTCATTTAGTAATATGCATTTATAGTTCCTGTCTTTTCATGGCTTGTCCAGTAATATTTCACTGTCTAGATGTACTACAGTTTGTTTATCCATTCACATACTGAAGGATATCTCGGTTGCTTCCAAGCTGATATAAACATCCATGTGCAGGTTTTGGTGTGCACATGTTTTCAACTACCAAGGAGTGCGATTGCTGGATCATGTGGTAAAGGTATGTTTAGTTTTGTAAGCTATCACCAAACTGTCTTTCAAAGTGGCTGTACCATTTTGCATTCCCACCAGCTACTGTATCAGCTTTTAACAATTGGCAACCATGAGGCTTAGAGAAGTTATGTTACTTGACCAGTATCAACTACTAAATAGTAGAGCTGCGATATGTGTGCAAACACATTTAATTCCAGAGAAGGTTCTTGTATTCAGGACACAAGTACACGGGGAGTGAGTCATCTACTTCCTGAGGATTACTTCAGCCAATTGTTTTCATTTCTCCAATAAAACAAGCTGTGTCTACAGCAGAATCCAAGTAAGCATCCATGTAGAAATAATGACTAGTATTTAACAGATCAGTATTTACTTATAAGCTTCTTTTTTTTTTAACCTTAATCATATAGCACTGGGTATTATATGTAACTAATGAATCAATGAACACTACATCAAAAACTAATGATGTACTGTATGTTGGCTGATTGAATTTAAGTAAAAAAATCATAACTATAATCTCATATACAAAAATATATTTGTGGGTATGGATTAACATGATGAAAACAATTTTTTGAGGACAATGACAGTATAGAAGTAACCTCGGAGATAATCTGATCTAATAGCTTCATTTTATAGATCAGAACGTTCAGCTCAAAGTGAAAAATCTGGCTGATGATTAGTACCAGAAATAGAAATGCCTCATGCTGGAGCTCTTTTCTTCAGCTGACCTCAAAGTGTGATCTAGAGATCCATGAGACCTTTGCCAGCATCCATGAGGTCAAGACTCATTCCACAGTAATACCAACATGTTATTTACCTTTTTCACTCTCATTCTCTCACGAATTTGTAGTAGTGTTCTGGAGGCTACGTTGTTTATGACTTTATAACAGACTGAAAGCAAAAGCAGATATGTGAATACAGCCAGACAATTAAGCTAGACAATAAAGATAGGTACAAAGATGTAAAACAATATCATTCTTCTCAATTTATGTACTTTTGTAAAACAAACTTTTTCCTAAAAATGTATTCATGTCAACATGCAATGTTTATTTTTATTTTAGTGGTAAACATTTCAAAATTTTCTCAGTTTTAATTTCTACTATAGTAAATATCAATGGGTATAGTCCATATAAAAGAACTTGGGGTCCTCAGTAGTTTTTATTAATTCAAATGGATCTTAAGGTCATAAGTTTGAAAACTGCTTTACTAAAGAATATTTACTTAAAATGTTTTTAAGCTCTGTTCCTATTAGGAAAATGATATTAATTTTAAAAATATGAAAATATTTAATAAAACATTAAGTTTAATAAAATTAATAAATAACATTAAATAAATAGTAATAAATTTACTAAATATTCAATAAATATTTAATGTATAAAATTTTTATATATTCTAAGGTTTTTTCTTAATATTTTTGTATTTGTGACCAAGACTGCCACATTGTAGTAAATTTATCTTTTATCTACAAATCCCATATTTCAAGGTTTAATCATGCTTTTCAATGATTAAATTAAATCTTACATTAAGTGTATTTTTTTCTTATTTTCCTACACAATATTTCAGCACAGAAAGCAATTTCATAACCTAAGTTAGATTACTTCTCATCTTTATTACTAATTTAAATCATATTTCTCAAAGTTAAAGAAGCATATTGTTTCAGGAAAATTAGATGCTTTCCCTTGGTATTATGGCACGCTTAAAATATATGCTAATATTGCAGTGAGAATCATTATTGGGTTTCTCTATATAGCACTGAAAGGAAAAACAATTAAAATTGCTTTAGAGTATCAATAATTCATGAGGGAAAAGTCTATCCCTACTAGACTATGTCTTAAAAAAATCTTAGTGAGACAAGAGGGAGCCTCCTGAATTTCTCCCAGGAGAGAAGCCCTTCCCTCTACTTTATGAGGGAGTTCATTTCAAGCTGCCCTTGGGCTTCTAAAATAGCTATATATCTTACTATTCTTAATCTGTCTTCTCCAGCATCTTAAAAGTAGAAATGAAACCTTCACAAGAAGCCACTTTTAAAAGTACATACATACATACATACATGCGTAGGGAATACCTTCTGCAGTTTTGATTAACCAGCATAGCACCTAGAGTGATTCCCTCCATGTTGCAAGTCAGTAGATAGCTGTTTAGACATTCCATCCCCATCTATGTTGTAGATATCCCATCCCTCCAGCTCTTCTTCTTAAATCTCACACTTGCTTGAAACCTGGGGTTTTCTAAATGATTTCCAGGCCGGCTGCCATATCTGATTTTTAATAGGAGTCTCTAAAGTGAACTATAATTTGAAAATACGTAATCAAGGACACTGTGGGATTCTCAGCTTTAGGCAATATGTTCTGTCGGGTAAAAGAAAGCTCTGGCAAACAGCAGACCCAGATCTTTTCACCAGCTGTGCCCCCGACTTGTTCTATAATTTCAATCAAGTCACTCTAGCAGCCATTGTCTGTCTGTTTCACCAGTGGACTCTACAGAAGTCCTAGCCTGCCTGACTCCCTAACAATGATCATGTGAGGATTAATGTTATAAAGGCTGTGGAACTATTTTGTTCCCCTGGGGAAACATACTCAGAAAATAAAGGTATTAGAGAAAATCTCTGGATATGGCTTTTAAGAACTCAGAGTCCCAAGTCTCATGTTGTATGCATGTTTTCCGGCAATTAGGTCATTATTGCTTTTTTTCTGCAATGAAAACAATACCAAAAACCAATCTCCTTTTGAAATAGAACAAAGAAAGCACACTTTTCTTTTGTTTCTTTCATGTAAGATGAATTTTCTGAGTATAAGCATATTGTGTTATAGCACGAGCTGGCAGCTTTACCCTCAAATACACTCACATCTGTTGACTGGACCTGAGTTTTACACACCCAATTGCACATTGTTTAATTGCCCATCTCTGCCAGTAACATAAATATATTATATATTTTTATCTTAAGCTCCTATATACAGTTGTACGTAGATATAAATATGTTTTGATTCTGCTTTTATTGAGTTTTTGGGCTGCAAATTAAAAAAAAAAACATGGTCCTGTCTATGCATTTTAACAGAAATAAACCCCCTCAAGGTTTCTGTTTAAAATCATGCCCACAGGCATAGACTGTGAGGCATGCCTGCTATGATTTCACCTTCACATACTTCAAAAGAGTGTGTGCGTTTTTGCATTTGGAGAATGGATGATATAGGGAAAGAGGGGTGAGGAAGAAGATCCTTTGTAGATGTAAAATATTCCCTGTGTATTGTTCAGCAATTAAATATCTGAATTTAATGCTTTCATATGGCTCTTCACTTTCAAATGCTGGGCTTTGACTGTATTTTATCATGGCCTAATTTGATATTATTCCATCACCAAATATCCTAGGAAAACTTTCTCTCATACATCAATCTCTCAAAGAATGGATAAATTGCTCTTAACTCCACATTAAGGCTAATGAAAGCTTTTGAAGAAGTTGCAAAGTATTGAAAAATGGGACTTAGTGTAAAAATGCCTTCCAAATAAACCACAAAAAGTGCCTTCTGTGACGGTCTGTGGTGAGGGAACCTGCTGGCTGTGTGGTACTGACATGAGGAATTCCAGCAGCTCCTTCTGAGTTGGGGAGATAATTGCTTCAATAGAGTTCATAAACTCGCAAGCTCAATTCATCCAGTAAAAAATCCTAAGTAAATGTTGCTGGAAAATAAAATCTCCGTGCATGGAGATCGCTGCTTTGCAACATGGAGGATTCCTAGTCTGAAGACTGTCAGTTTTGAAATCTAAAGCAATGCATTACCCCGCAGGGCCCCATCCATGCCAGCTAAAACAGATGTAGCATATTTGTTTCTGGAGTGTACTCTGCTAGGGAAAAATGCCTCTCTTTTCCCCCTTTCTCATTTAGAGATTGAAGGTTAAGAAAAATAAAACTTGCTTTCCCGTTGAGATGTATGCTACATTTCAGTATTGAATAAATGTGCATGACTTCTTCACTGGGGCCTGAAAGTAAGGTAGGGTATTACCACAAGAACTTTATCACAGTTCACACTATAGTATTAGCACGTTCTACTATTGAAAAGTGGCTTTATTTTAATATGAGAAGATATAATGAAAATATAACAGAAAAAAATTAACCATGTAGGCCATTCAACTTACCGCTAATATTCTAGCCAGAAAATAAACCCTAAACATCAAAGTAACTGTGAAATTCACATTTGTTCATTGACTGTGAAGTGAAATCAATTGCTAATATTCTAAAGCCTTTAGAGTTTTAAATACATGTCAAAACTGAATAATAGTTATATCCTTTATGTAAAGTCATGTTTCCCCAAAAAGAAATAAAGCAAGCAAAACAAAAAAAGGAAAGAAAAACCTACATAAGTCAAAGGCACATCAGTTATAAATAAAGTCTATCTCCCAAACCAAATCTAATCATACACATTAGACTAAACCATATGCATTTCGATAGAATTTAAATTCTTCATAAATTTTAATTTCATTAATAGAGCATGTTAAATTTAAAAAATAATATGTTTGAAGCAAATTTCCCCTTCTTGTTAGAAAAACTTTGAGTAACTCATTTTCCATGTAAAAGCTTCTTAACATTTGTGATCTACTTTTTTTTGCTGCAATGATAGGAATAAATCAGTGATGGGACAGAGGCATTCTGGTGGAAACCATGCTAGAGTGTTAAGAAATAATGTGATTTATCTAAAAGGAAATGAAAACCAGAGGAACTCTATTCTAGAAGCCTAAAAGAAAAATGAGTCATACTTTCCCAGTGTTGTACACTGGGCCATGATGGTTAGACAGCAGCCTTGGAAGTTAGCAGGCACTGTAACACCACATGATCTCTTACTAGATAATGCATCACGGTAAAATGAATGGTGATCTTGGAATCAAAAAAGCTTTTTTTGTTCACCCTCCACTCCCAGTATCTGACAACTACCAATCTGTTCTCTCCACCTATGGGTTGGATTTTTTTTTAATGCCACCAAATTTATTTATTTTTTATTTTTTTAATGATTTTTTATTATATTATGTTAGTCACCATACAGTACATCCCCAGCTTCCAATGTAAAGCTCGATGCTTCATTAGTTGCGTATAACACCCAGTGCACCATGCAATACGTGCCCTCCTTACTACCCATCAACCGGTCTATCCCATTCCCCCACCCCCCTCCCCTCTGAGGCCCCCAGTTTGTTTCTCATAGTCCATAGTTTCTCATGTTTCATTCCCCCTTCTGATTACCCCCCTTTCTTTATCCCTTTCTTCCCCTACCGATCATCCTAGTTCTTATGTTCCATAGATGAGAGAAATCATATGATAGTTGTCTTTCTCTGCTTGACTTATTTCACTTAGCATTATCTCCTCCAGTGCCGTCCATGTTGCAGCAAATGTTGAGAACTCGTTCTTTCTGATAGCTGAGTAATATTCCATTGTATATATGGACCACAGCTTCTTAATCCAGTCATCTGTTGAAGGGCATCTCGGCTCCTTCCATGATTTGGCTATTGTGGACAATGCAGCTATGAACATTGGGGTGCATATGGCCCTTCTCTTTACTACGTCTGTATCTTTGGGGTAAACACCCAGTAGTGCAATGGCTGGGTCATAGGGTAGTTCAATTTTTAACTTTTTAAGGGACCTCCACACTGTTTTCCAGAGTGGCTGTACCAACTTGCATTCCCACCAACAATGTAGGAGGGATCCTTTCTCCACATCCTCTCCAACAATTGTTGTTTCTTGCCTTGTCTATTTTTGCCATTCTAACTAATGCCACCAAATTTAAATTTATTTTTATTTTTTTAGTTTCAGGTGTATAGCATAGTGATTTGGCAATTCTATATATTATTCACGATCACCATGAGTGTAATCACCTTCTGTTACCATACAATGTTATTACAGTATTATTGACTATGTTCCCTATGCTGTATTTTTATCTTTGCGACTTCTTTATTTTATAACTGGAAGTTTGTACCTCTTAATATCTTTCATCTATTTTGCCCATCCCCACAACCACTTCCCTTCTGGCGAGCACCAGTTTGTCCTCTGTATTTAAGAGTCTGTCTTTGTTTTGTTGTTGTTGTTTTTATATATTTCACATATACGTGAAATCATATGGTCTCTTTCTCTGACTTATTTCACTTAGCATAATAACCTCTAGGTCTATCCATGTTGTTGCAAATGGCAAGACGATTCTTTTTGTATATATTAAATATATATTTATTTTTATATATATTCCATTACGTACATTTTCCTCATCTATCTGTGGACGTTTGGGTTGCTTTCATATCTTGGCTATTGTAAATAAAGCTGCAGTAAACATAGAGGTGCATATATCTTTTTGAGTGGGTGGAGTAGAAAGGTACAATCTTCCAATTATAAAATAATTAAGTCATGGGGATGTAATGTACAACATGGCAACTATAGTTAATAATACTGTATTGTATATTTGAAAGCTATAAAGAAAGTAAAAGTTATTTTCATAAGAAAAAACTTCTCTATGTGTTATGATGGATGTTAACTAGACATATCACTTTTGTAATAATAAATATACTAAAAACAAAATAAAATCTAACATTCATTGAGGGCTTACTATGAAGTGAGCCCTTTGTCAATTGTGGTACATGTATTACAACATGTAGTACTTAGAACAGGCTAATGTGGCAAGTACTATTAAAATTCCCACTTCAGTGATGAGGACATCAAGGCTCAGAGACGAAAATGGATATATAGCTATTTCCTATTAAAGCCGGGGTCAAGGCCCTTAATAACCTCAATTGAACTGCCTCTCTGAAGGCTCTAGGGTGCACATTCTGCAACGGAAGAGCTTTCAGTGACCCACCACAACACTCCTTTTTACCTTCTCACATTAATGATAATTCTGTGATGAGATTAACCAAAGCAAGCATGGCAAACAACTATGAAATTTTAAAAAAGGATCTTCGTTTGGATAAAAAGGTAGAAGAGAACTATTTGCCCCTTTCTTTTTTTTTTTTTTTAAGATTTTATTTATTTAAGAGAGGGAGAGCGCACAAGAAGGGGGAGTGGCAAAGGGAGAGGGAGAAGCAGACCCCTGCTGAGCAGGGAGCCCATGATCGTAACTTGAGCTGAAGTCAGACACTCAACCAACTAAGCCACCCAGGTGCCCCGTTTTGCCAGTTTCTTGAGGATTAGGAAAACAGACAAAATAAAAGTAGCATTATCATTCATGAAGGTCACTAATAGTTAATTCGTGGCAGGTAATGTAAAAAAGAAAAACTGAAAGAGTGAATTCTGAGGGAAATAGATCAAACCCACATGGCATCTATATCAACCACTGTTTGAGAATTTGTTGTCTCCAGAGCAACTACTCATTTTTTATAGGAATCATATTCCGCAATCATTTCACCTATGCTGAATGCCAGTGTCAGCCAGTCAACTGGATAAACATTTACTGTTAGAATATCAATACCCTATCAACCACCATGTGTGTATATATATATGTGTATATGTGTATATATATATGTATATGTGTATATATACACATATGTGTGTATATATGTGTGTATATATACATACATAATACATACATATACATAATATACACACATATATACATACATATACATATGTATGTATATACGTGTGTGTGTGTGTGTATAGATATATATATAGATAGATAGATAGGTAGATAGATAAATAGATATAATTCAACCTTGATTCAGTCAGGTTTCTGATTTATCTGCATCATTTGTTATAAAGTTAGTTTAAATTTTGCCAAGTCTCCTACCCCAGTCTATCTTATTTTAGACTTTTTAAGAAAACTTTACTCTAGAAAGTTTTATTGTTGTGTGGTAGAAAAGGCATGCTTACCTGATAATTAAGGAACCTGGATTTTATTGCCCATATTGACACAGGGCAGCCATCACTTTGGAGCAAGTCACTTAACCTGTTCAAACTTAAACTTCCTCATCTGAAATATAGGTGGACTGAAATGATTACTCTTTAAGCTCTGCCTTTCTGTGATGATGTGGATCTATCTGAGAGCTTTCACTTCTATAGTTATTAGGTCATGGGAGTCCTGACCTTTTAAGTCAAGAAGGAATAAATAGAGACCTAGAGAAAAGTTAGTGAGCTGACATGTCAAGGGCATTCTATCTTAAACAATGTGTCAGTTTCCTTGGTGCTCTGGGCATATTCTTACTGGTTTTATCACCTGTTTATGAACATTTCTCTGAATTTTTGATATTTTAACTCCTTAGTCTTCTTTAAACATTATGTGCCACACATTGAAAGTTACAGATATTAGAATGTTAATGAAGATGTCCTTGAAAAAAGACCAAGAAAACTAATTCATGAGGTACCATTATTTGAGATCATCATTATTCCTAATTTTGAACTAAATGAGCATCAAGAGAAAAAAAAATTATTCCCGAAATACTATGCTTTCGTTTGACTTATATTTTTAAAATTGTTATCTTGTGAAGCATATTGCTTATGTTTGTGTCAGGCTTGCCCTTATTTTGCCCAATTACTTTTCAATTGCATTTGGCTGAGTATTACTGTAGAAGAACATAGTTCTAAAGTTATCTGTTTGCATATGGTTCCTTCAGGAGGAATTTGAAGGATGCATTTATTGTGTTTATGGAGAAGACAACCCGTTGTTTCTCCCAAGCCTAAATATATTTTTCTAAATGTACCCTCAAAATCAGTGCCTGCCTCTGCACTAATAAACTACAGGTCTGTCTTTCTCAGTCTCATATATTATATTGGAAGAGGAGGCATTGTTTAGACACATAATCATGCTACTGCTGACTGTTGCTATAAAAATGAAGTTTCATCTCTGCACAATTTCCATTGCTTTTCCTTTGAAATCTGGTGTTTATTGCAACAGAATTTCAGATTTTGCAACATGAGAGTCTGAAAGACAGGCCAACACAGGCGGCTCTTTGGAAACAAGAGACCTGGTACTTCCAACAGCCAAAAAACTGGCCGAACACCAGGAAGAGGGGAAAGACATATCAGGTAGGTTGTGTTGATTCCCCCAGACGTATTTTGATTATTTGCTAGAGGGTTTCTTTTGACAAAGTGTGGATGGTTTTTTTTTTTTTTTTTTTTTGGTGGTTCTGTGTTTCTGTTAACCATACTCTCCTGGAAGAGGCTTTGACCATCTGGATGTGGTTTTTATTTCTGTGAGAAGGAACTTTTGTGTCCTTGACATGCCACTAGTAAAAATAAATGCTCAATGAAAAGAACATGGATCAAGATGCTATATATTTCCAGGTCAAATTAGGACAACTATTACAACTTATTTAGTGTATACAATTAAGCATGTGAACATGAAAAAATGCACTTATTACAAATTTACTTACCGGACGTTTCAGAATAACTTGACAGCTAGTTTGGAACAGTAACAGTAAACATAACATCTGCACACAACATGGTCATCTGTAGGATAAAAGGCAGCTAAACATGTGTCCATGCACTATATAAACTAGTGAGAATTTTGTAATTTTATCTCAGGAGATCTTAATATGTTTGTTTCATTATAAAAAACAATTATGGATTTAAGATATAGATTTGAAGTTTGTAGCAAACTGTAGCAAAAAGGATAAGGCAAATCAAAGAATAATGTTTGGGGAGCATATAAGCATATAATTTTTCTGTTCTTTACTGTTTATTCCACTGGCAATACCTTGCCACAACTATATTTGAATATTGCTGAGTGCTTTATCTGGGCAGTGAGGGTTTGAAAATTAAGCAGCCAGTGAGACAGATTCCTCAATTAAATCAAATTAATTATATTAATGTTAACACTAAAAAGTACAGCTTTGTTTATTTCATACTTGAAATAAAGACATAGATCTTTTTTTTTTTTTTCTGGATTGGCTGTTGTTTTTACTCAGGTACTTATTTCTATACCTTTGTTCTAAAGAGCTAAATCCCTGTTGGGATATGATGAAGTTTGATCTCTTCTAGGTCTGTGTATCAAATGATTTAGCTTTCTGAAGCTATGACTTTGGAGACAATGGCCACCAGGCTTCTCTGTCATTGAACTTTGCATTTCCCCTCCTGGGTTGGTGAGATATTACTGTAGACCTTAACTCTGTTCTTGTGCTCTACCTTTCCTTACTTCACTAGTGAGTCTTAGGAGTCATGGAGATGGCATTAAACCTAGTTTTGTCTTTGCTGTATTTTGTGAATTAGAGTCTCTTTTTAAAGAATCACCATCTATGGTGCTTGGGTGGCTCAGTCAGTTAGGCTCAGGTCGTGACCCCAGGACCTTGGATCGAACCCCACATCAGGCTACCTGCTCACTAGGAAGTCTGCTTCTCTCTCTCCCTCTGCCTGCTGCTCCTCTTGCTTGTAGTCTCTCCCTTTCTCTGTCAATTAAATAAATAAAATCTTAAAAAAAAAAAAAGATCACCATCTAAAGCCATAAGAATCTTTTTAAAATTCTACCGTTGTAACTAGGAAATTATTTAATCCATCTAGTTTATGTAGAATAGTGTTTTTTTTGTTGTTGTTGGTTTTTTTTCTTGTTACAAGGTAAAAATATTCTGCATCATGTAACTTACAAAAATCTAAGAAATATGTACTGAAAATTCATATTAAGGAGTTATTTTTTTAAGGTTCTGCATATTTAGAGAGTTTGCTTATAATTCCGCAGCTTTAATCACAGACACCATAATTAGTTCAGTCCTTAAATACTAGGTCTTTGTAAACACAACAACATAACTTTGAGAGCAGCGTGAAAACAGGGTGTACAGCGCTTGAAGGGAATTCTGGTCTAGTCAATGTGTTTGATCACCTGGTTTGGATAAACAATCAGGTTATTCCTCATGTTAGAAAAGGTTTTGGAAATTAGAACAGAAGTTATAATTAGGTTTTACTTGAATGCCATACCCTGTGCAATTATAAAACAATGAGCTAGATAAATGAGATTACATTCCTACTTTTATTCTAAATATCAATATTAGGCATTTATCATGAGACACTGTAAAAGCCTCTACTTTTAAAATAGACATAGTGATGGATGACTTAAATCCAGAAAATAGCAGACCCTAAAAGCAAGATAAACCACAAGGAATTGCTTTCTTTCAGTTTAAGAAAGCTTAGACCTCTTAACAAATCAGTAGATGATGTATTACAATGATTTTTATATGAATATACTATTTCTCCCATTTGAACTGGTTGCATCACCTATAAACTGAAAATTGAAATAGGTTTATCTAAAGCTTTTTCTAAAGGTTGTTCAGTACCACTGAGAATGAGCCAACCCTTTGGTTATTTGTAATGCCAGTTAGGAATTGTTCTGGAATAAATGAGGCTTGATGGGTTATGTTGCACATAAATTGTATATTCATCGCAAGACAATAATATTAGGCCTATTCTAAATTTAGCCCTTTATTACTCATAATCTGCCACTGTGAATGTTTTTACTTTTCTTTAGTAAGCTCTGCTACAAATCATGAGAGTGATTATTATATAACAGAAAGTTCTCTAGCTGATACTCTCATATTTTCCTTTCCACATCAGAGGAATGGGGAAGTTCTACATATTAAAAACAAAGAAACAAATGAACAAAACCCAAAAGTCAACAAAGAAAATAAACCTATAAATATAGGGGCCCTAAAACTTTAAGGACAGTCAAGCACAGATTATTACACTTCACATGGATGTATTATACTATATGGGCTATTCGACATTGATGTACCCGCAGAAGCTGCACCCTGCTTACCAGGTACTTTTCATTCAGGAACTTGTGTATCAAGAGTTTCACTATCGGGACTTTTGGGCTGCATCAGGACAGAGATGATTGTGGTGGCAAATGGTTGTGCTAAAAATGTACTAGTGATGCGAAAGCGGAGTGAGGGCTGACGAATAGTCTAAAAAGTCTAGAAAGGCAAAGGACTACTTCAGTGAGGCAGGGCGAGGGAAAAATGAATTTTCTAATTTTATAGGTCTGAGCAAGCAGGAAATAAACTCCATAAGCTCGAACCTTGACTTAGTAATATTAGATAATCAGCAAGTGTGCCGATACCCATTTTAGATAGAAACTCTCAATAAAATGTAGTAGATGAATGGTATCCAGTGGCAAAATACATCTACCTCAACCTAAAATGCAGAATTGTTCCCATTAAATTAGGGAAAAGAAAAATTTGATGTTGTGGCTGTTCCTTAGCCTTCACTAACAATATGCGAAAGTACTTGTTTTTCTACATCCTTGTTAAAAGTGTGCCAAACTGTTAGGTTAGGAATTGCAGGATAGTTTTAATTTGTAATTATGAAGTAAAAAGTGATATTGAGCATTTTTAATATTTTGAGTAATTTTCTTTTCTGTGAACTATATACTTACAACTTTTTCTACTTGGTTGTTGGGCTTCTTTATTTGTAAGAGCTGTTTAATGAACTCAAAATTTTTTTTATCATTTTTAAATCTCTCTTGTGACTTCTTTATGGTAGTTTTGCTATCCTAAACTTTTTCAGGAATTGAACTTATTGGTTATATTTTTAATGACTTCTGGGTGTTTTTTGTTTACTTTTTAAAAATTTTTTTGTTTTTGCTTTGAAAGGGCATCCACACCTCGGAAGTACTAGCCAATACAAATAGAAAAGATGACAATAATACAAATATAACATTTTTGAAGAGAATGTAAAATTATATTATTTGTTGACTTCAATATTTTATACTTGGAGAATCTTGAAAAAACAACTCAACAAATGCAGATTTAAAGACTTCAGAAATGTATCTGAATATAAAATTAATGTACAGATATCAATAGCAATCATATATACAGTACACTAATTAGAGGCTGTAACAGAAGAAAATTCCATACTGAAATTAACCACTAAATAAAATATAATACCTGGGAATAATAAGAAATATGCATGATGTATATAAAATGAACTTTAAGATGGTATTCTGGAATGTAAAATGTGTCTTAAACAAATGCAATGATGGACCATAAAAAATAATTTAAATAAATTAGTCTGTAAATCTAAAGTAATACCAATACAAATATTAGAAATGTAAAACTTTTATTATAAAGTTTATATGGCAAAACAAATGAGAAAAAGTAAATTGAAAAATTGAGAGAAAAAGACCAATGAGGTATAAACACTCCTTTCACACACTTTTTTTATAATAATATTTTTTTAATATATTATGTTAGTCACCATACAGTACATCCCTGGTTTTTGATGTAAAGTTCCATGATTCGTTAGTTGCGTATAACACCCAGTGCACTTTTTATTTAATATTGACATTGGAGGCAGGGTTTTGAAATAGGTATAAGCCAATGGAAAGGAATAAAAAGTTTAAAAATAGACCTATATACATTTGAGAAATTAATATATGACAGACTGTCATTTATAATTACTACAGGTTGGGTTATCAAAAATTGGTGTTGGGATAACAAGGTAGCAGTCCTGAAAAAAAATTAAGTTGGTGCTAAGCCTTATATCTTGCACCACATAAATTCTGGACTGAAGTATTTAGGTTTATTAAAGGAAATCATAAAAATTCTAGGGAAAAATGGGGGGAAGTTTATTTATTTACCTTTTATAATTTAGTGATGCATCACTTACATATAACACCCAGTACTCGTCATAACAAGTGCCCTCCTTTTTGAAAAAATTTTTGTTTAAATTCAATTTGGTTAACACTTAGTGTGTTATTAGTTTCAGGGGTAGAATTTAATGATTCATCAGTTGCATATAACACCCAGTGATCATTACATCAAGTGCCCTCAATACCCATCACCCACTCAGCCCATGGGAAAAAAAAGTTTTTAAAAAATGATGGAATGTAGATGGTTTTCAAAGAGAAAAATAAATAAATGAATTTCAGTTCCTATAAAAAGTTCTGCTTAGCAATAACCACCCAAAAGAAAGTCAAAAGACATTAAAAATTGAGGAAGCATATTTTGAACTCATTGATATGCTCTTGCAAATCAAGAAGAATTTCAATAACCAAGAAAAAAATGGGTAAAAGGTGTGAGCAGAAAAGAAATTACAAATGATTTTTAAGCATGAAAGCATTCTCAATAACACTTGTCATAGGATAATTACAAATTAGAGCTATCATGTTGTTCTATTTGCATGTAGAAGTTTGGCAAATATACAAAATCTTAATCATCCACTATGCTGGCAAAAATGTGAAAAAACAAGCATTTTCATATATTATTTGTGCAGGTTTAAATTGGTATAATTCCTTAGAAGAATAACTTGTCAATATCTACCAAAATTAAAAGTGTACATAAGTTTTGACACAGCAATTCCATTTCTAGGGCTTTATGCTATGCCTAAGTGTGTTCCTAAGCAAAATTATATATGTACCAAGTGAATTCACCATTTAGTGAATAACTTTTTTGCAAGGGTCAAAAAACACAATGTAAAGTCCATTTGCAGAGGATGGAGTAAAAATGTTGCACATATTCAAAAAGCCATTTAAAAGAAAAAAGGAAATTTTTTTCTTTGTTATACTGATATATGAAGAACTCTAACATTTGTTATTAAATAATCAGTTTAGTATAAATAGAGATTGCATTCTATCATTTATATAAAAAAGCAAAAATAAAATAGCGTCTTTTGAATTTTGAAATTGTAAATACTAACTAGTCAAACAAATAATAAAAATTTAAGAATAATGTGAATATTAGACATTACTATTCTTAAAATAGTTCAGACTTTCTTCTTCTGAGACCCAAATTTCTGCTCTGTCCTCCCTTGCTCTTCCAAATACATAGTCTTTACTAGTTGAGGGGGTCTGGTGTTAAAAAATATGGCGTGACACAACATTTCTTTTATTTTTTTATGATAAGGAATTCAACTCTAAATAAACATTATAATCTAGCCTCTGGATCTAACTTTGAACATCAATAAAACATTTATTCAGTTAATGTATTAAACTATGTATAAACATTAGTCCCTTTATCTGCCTTAGTAATTTTTTTTAAAAGAAGAGTTTTAAAAATTATAGTTCTTTAGTGCGGACCAGATAAGTGCATTTTAAGAATTTTCTATCTCATTTAACAGAGGGCCATTAAAAAAATGTTCTTGTTATATTACTTCTAGTTCTGCATTCCATAACATTTATTAGTAATTATAGAATATCTTTAGGTTAATTTTAGAAAATATTTTCTCCAACTATACCCAATCTGTTTTTGTTTTTTTTTTTCCGCGTCAAATGCCAGCTCTTGCCATTAGGTAAACTTATCCTAAGTGTTGCGTTTAGATGACCACTGTTGAGACCTAAGCAAATGTGTTGATTTTCCTATCTTCTCCACTGACTCTTCTATTTACTATCCGAAGCATAGTAGGAGTAAAAGAGGAGTGTTTTGAGTATTTACAGTATAGTTCCAATTTAAGCTTTTAGAAATTGACATCTTTAATTATAGTTACCCAATGATGGAAGACAAAAAAGACTCAAACTAGAAAACAGAATGGGAGTAGGATGGTATATATACTAGGCATAATTTAACCAGAGAAGAATAATGGAAGTGCTGAGCAACCTTCCAAATGATAAATTATCAGTTTGAAGTGTGAGGAATTCCCAGGATATGTTCATACCTAAATGTAAAAGAAACCTCACACTTTAAGTTTAAATACAAATTATTATTATACACTTTAATTGTTAATAGATAAACTATAGCAAACTATATATTATAAAATAATGGGCGTATGAGCTAGTGTATCTGGAAGCTTTTGTTAAACCCTCACGTCATCTGCTAGTGCTAATTATGTTTTTATTCTAATAATTAAAGTCATTGTTACAGCAGTCAGTGGCACAGCAACATTTATTGAGCTTTTCCTTTGTGTTGGAGCCCTGTTATCAGAGGTATGCCAGTAAGTTAGAAATAGTCCTCTGGTAAGTTATCTGGCTAATAACACTCATGTGAAAACACGCATGTGTGCAACACACACACACACGTTCATTTGTGCAGAGAAACTTCTTGTTAAACATCCAAAAAAGAGTAAATTACAGAGTGAGATGCCAAGTAAAAGGATGATAAACGTCAGAAAAGAATAAGAAGAAAATTCTCTGAGCTGTTAAGTTTTGAGCCATGTTTTGAGGAAGGAATAGCATAGAAAAAGATAAATGAAGGTTGGTAGCAGAGAAGAGAATGACAGAGTCATTAATGGGAAGGATATGTAAAAAAGATCATTTTCAGTTGTATTTGTATATGGTTTATTACAACTTCACAAAGCCTATTCAAGTTTTTTTCTTGACTTAAACTAAATTTCTGCCTTTTATTTCACCATTTAATTTTTTTTGAAGATTTATTTATTTATTTTAGAGAGAGAGAAAGAGCACAGGGGGGAGGGGCAGAGGGAGAGGGAGAGAGAGAATCTCAAGCAGACTCCCCACTGAGCACAGAGCCCTACCAAGGGCTCCAAGAGGGTCCCAAGACCCTGAGATCATGACCTGAGCTGAAGCCAAGAGGCAGAAGGGTAGCTGACTATGCCATCTAGGTGGCCCTGCACAATCTAATTTTTACGTATCTTCTGAGTTTACATTATAGGCTATATAGGAGTGTATCACCTTATGAATAAATACTGTTATCTTCTTATTGCAAAAGTAACATAATTAGAATACTTCTATATTTAAATATTTCTGCATTTGAATAGCTTTTCATGCAATTGCAATATCAGAACTTGTTTGAAAAACAAGTAATTTTTATAAATATATGATAAAGTTAAAGAAATAGTTTTAAAGATTTATTTCCTTGAGAGAAAGCACAAGCTGGGGGAGGGACAGAGGGAGAAGGAGAAGCAGCTGAGCAGGGAGCCTGACTTGGGGCTGGATCCCAGGACTCCAGGAACATGATCTGAGTCACCCAGGCACCCCAAAGAACAAATATTTTTAAAAAGGATCATTTGACAGAATCCCTCCTTATTTTCAAAATAGTTCCGTAATATGAAATTTTACTCAAAATTTCCTTAAGACTAGAAAGGGCAACAAAGCCAAGGACATCAAAGGAACAGAGAAACAATTATGGAGGGTGAACAAAAGCCAAGCATGGGGGATGTTCATACACATTTAGATCTCTGTGATATAGAGATACCTGGATAGCTTTTCTTCATTCTTTCTGCCATTTATGAATTTGCTAGACTTTCATATTTTTAATTTAGAAGACTGATTTGTTTTTTTCCTTATTAAGACATTGGAAAACTGTCTTTTAGTTTGTAACTATGACAGTTATTTACAGAGTTTGGTGGGCTTGTCATATTTATGTGTTTTGAAGAGAACAACCCCTCACGCTGTGATTGCTGCACATCAAGCTTAATCTGTTTCCTCTCTTCTCAGCTTTCTAAGGCTAGCCCTGCTGCTGAGGCTCTACTGTAGTTGTCTCTTCATATGTATCCCTAGACTTAAATTTTCCCTTATTTAGCAGAATCATTTTATACAGATTCTTTTAAAAATAGACCTAATATTTTAGAACATTTTTAGATTTGTGACAAGACTGAGTGAAAGGGACCGAGAATTCCCATATAAATCCTGCCCCCATGTCTGCGTAGCCTCCATCACTATCTCCACCTCACACGGAGTACTACATTTATGTTAACTGATTAACCTACAGTGACACATTATTACCCGAAGTCCATAGTTTACATTAGAGTTTGCTCTTGGTGTTGTATATTCTCTGGGTTTTGACAGATGATTGAAGATCCATCATTATAATACCATATAAATAGTTTACTGCCCTAAAAATTTTCTGTGCTCTGACTATTCATTTCTCCCTCCCCACTAATCCCTGGAAACCACTTATCTTTTTACTGTCTCCATAGCTTTGCCTTTTTTGGAATGTCATATAGTTTAAATCATACAGTATGTAGCCTTTTTGGATTGGCGTCTTTCACTTAATATGTAATATGTGTTTAAGTTTCCTTCATTTCGTTTCGTGGATCAATATGTTAGTTAATTTCTTTTTAACGCTGTATGTCTGGAATTACACAATTTATTTATCCATTTACCTACTGAAGAACATTTGGTGTTGTCAATATTCTGGATCTTGGCTGCTCTCATAGAGGTATAATGGTATATCATTAGTTTAATTTGCAATTCCTAATGACATATGATGTTGAACATATTTTTCATATGCTTATGTGTCATCTGTATATCTTCTATGGTGAGGTCTCTGTTGAAGTCTTTTCCTCATTTTTTAATCAGGTCGTTCATATTCTTTTTGTTGTGTGTTTAGAGTTCTCTGTATATTTTAGATAACAGTCCTTTATCAGATATTTGAAAATATTTGTAAATATTTTCTCCCAAACTGTCGTTTGTCTTGTAATTCTCTTGAGAGTGTCTTTCACAGGGCAGAAGTTTTTAATTTTAATGCAGTGCAACTTATCAGTTATTTCTTACATGAATCATGCCTTTGGTGTTATATCCAAAGAGTCCTCACAAAACCCAAGGTCATCTAGATCTCCTCTTATCTTCTAGGAGTTTTATATGTTATGGTGAGGTTTATAATCCATTTTGGGTTAATTTTTGTGAAGGTTACAAGGTTTGGATTCTTTATTATTTTTTTTTTGCATGCTCCATTGTTTTCCATATTTGTGTGAATTTCTGTTCTCTTCTATTGATCTGTATCTCTGTTTGTTCATCAGTACCACACCGTATTGATTACCATAGCTTTAATACTAAGTCTTGAAGTCAGATATAGTGTCAATCCTCCAACTTTGTGTTTCTCCAGTATTGTGTTGACTATTTTGGGTCTTTTGCCTCTCCTTAGAAATTTTAGAATCAGTTTGTCAGTATCCACAAAATAACTTGCTGAGATTTTGCTTGGGATTTTGTCGAATCTAAAGATCAAGTTGGGAAGAGCTGGCATCTTGGCAATATTGAGTCTTCCTCTTCATGTCTTTGGAATATCTCTCCTTTTATTTAGTTCCTCTTTAATTTCTGTTATCAGAGTTTTGTAGTTTTCTTCATATGAATCTTGAATATATTTTGTTAGATGTGTACCTAAATATTTCATTTTGTGGGGTATTATGTAAATGGTATTGTGTTTTTAATTTCAAATTTAACTTTTTCATTGGTGGTATATAGGGAAGTGTTGACTTGTATATCAACCTTATATCTGGCAACTTTGCTGTAATTGCTTATTAGTTCCAAGGGTTTTTTGTTTTGTTTTCATTTGTCTGATTTTTTTTACCTACACAATTATGTCATTTACAAACAAAGATAATTTTATTTATTCGTTGCTAATCTGTATACCTTTTAGTCTTATTGCATGATCTAGGACTTCTAGTATGATGTTGAAAAGAAGTGGTGAAATGGGATATCCTTGCCTTGTTTCTCACTGTTAAGTATGTTGTGAGCTGTGAGCTTTTTAAAAGATGTTCCTGGTGAAGTTGAGAACATTTCCTTCCATTCTTAGTTTGCTGAGAATTTTTATCCTGAATTAGCATTGGATTTTGTTAAATGCTTTTTGTATATCTTTTAATAATATGTGATTTTTTCCCCCTTTAGTTTGTTGCTGTGTTGGATGACACTAATTGATTTTCACATGTTGAACCTGCCTTGCATTCCCAGGATAAATACTGCTTAGTCCTGGTGTATAATTCTTTTTATACATTTTTTGGTTTTGATTTGCTAATAGTTTGTTGAGGATTTTTGCATTTATGTTTATGACAGGTATTGATCCATAGTTTTCTTTTCTTTTTTCTTCTTTGTTCTAGTTTTCTTTTCTTGTAATGTCTTTATCTGATTTTGGTATTAGGGTAATGCTGTCTTCATAGAATGAGTTAGGAAGTATTTCCTCTGCTTCTATCTTCTGAAAAAGATTGTAGGGATTTGGTATAATTTCTTCCTTAGATGTTTGGTAGAATTTACCAAACCCAGAATAACTCATCTGGGTTGCTGTTTGGGAAGGTTATTAATTATTAGCTCAATTTCTTTAATAGCTATATTCCTATTCAAATTGTCTATTTCTTCTTGTGTGAGTTTTGGCAGATTGTGTTTTTCAAGAAATTGGTCCATTTCATTTAGGTTATCAAATTTGTGTGCATAGAGTTAAGAATTCATAGAATTTCTTTCTCCATCTCTTACTTTTAATCTATGTGTCTTTATATTTTAAGTGGGTGTCTTAAAATAAACATAGTTGGGGTTGTTTTTTTATCCACTCTGAAGATCTCTGCCTTTTATTGATATATTTAAACCATTGACATTTAAAGTGATTATTGATGTAGTTGGATTAATATTTATTATATTAGTTACTGTTTTCATTGCATTGTTCTTATTTTTTATTTCATTTGTGTCTTTCACTTTCTTCTGCCTTTTGTGATTTTAATTGAGCATTTAATATACGTGATTTCCCCTCTTTCTTAGCAATATCAATTATACTTTTAAGCTTTTTATGAATTGCCCTAGAGTTTGTAATGAACACAGCTATTCCAAGTCCACTTTCAAATAAACCATACCTCTTGATGGGTAGGGCAAGTGCCTTAGAATAGCAAAGTATTTCTAATTTCTCCCTCCTTATATCATTGCTGTCATTCATTCTACTTATACATTCGTTATAATCATCAAGTACATTGTTACTATTATTAAAAGTTTTTGTTTACCTCCACTTATTCCTGCTCTAATGCTCGTCCTTTCTTTATGCAGATCTGAATTTCCAACTTATATCTTTTTCCTTCTCTCCAAAGAACTTTTTTAAAACAGTTCTTGTAAGGTGGGTGTAAAGGTAACAAATTCCCTCAATTTTTGTTTGTCTAAGAGAGTCTTCAGTTTCTCCTTCACTTAATGGGATGCAGTTTTCTAGGCTGGTGCATTTTTTTTCTCTCAACATTTTAAATATTTCGCTTCACTTTCTTGCTTGTATGTTTCTAAGGAAAAAATAGATAAAATTCTTATCTCTCTTCCTCTGTAGGTAAGGTTCATTTTTTCCTCTGATATCTTCCAAGATTTTTTCTTTATCTTTCCTTTTTTGACATTTGATTATGATATGCCTACATGTCGTTTCTTCAGCAATTTTTTGCTTGGTGTTCTCTGAGCTTCCTGGATCTGTGGTTTGGTGTGTGACATTAGTTTGAAGGAAATTCTCAGTCATGGTTACTTCAAATATTTCTTCTGTTCCTTTCTTTCTTCTCCTCCTGGTATTCCCATTATCTATATGTTATACCTTTTGTTGTTGTTCCATAGTTCTATATTCTGTTCCGTTTATTTAGTCTTTTTCCTCCTTGTTTTTTTGTTTGAGTTTTCTATTGACATATTCTCGAGATCAGAGGTTCTTTCCTAAGCTATGTCCAGACTATTAATTAAGGTATTCTTCATTTTTGTTACAATGTTTTTGATCTGTAGCATTTCTTTTTGATTCTGCTTTAGAATTTTCATCTCTTTTCTTACATTACCCATCTGTTCTTGTATGTTGTCTACTCTCAGTTATGGTCATTAACATGTTAATCATAATTATTTTAAATTCTCACTCAATGATTCCAACATCTCTGCTATAACTGAATCTGGTTCTTATACTTGTTCAATCTCTTCTATTTTTTTTTCTTTTTAGTATGCCTTGTAATTTTTTTGTTGAAAGCCAGACATGGTATATTTAGTAAAAGGAACTCTGATAAAAAAAAAAACCTTTAGTAATGTGGTAAGGTGTGGAGGAGGGAAAGCGTTCTATTGTCCTGTGAGCAGGTCTCAGTCTTTTGGTGAGCATGTGTTTATGAGCTGTGAACTTCACAAGTACTTCTAGGTTTCTCCCCACCCTCCACCCTTTAGTGGGACAGAATGTCCTGAGAGGGCTAGAGTTGGGTTTTTCCCTTCTCCTAGGTTGGTAAAACTGATAAAACTCCCGTAGGCTAGGCTCTGGTAAAATAGTTTCTCTTGAAAGCAGGCCTTGTTATAAAAACCAGAATGCTCTGGCTTATTTAAAAATGATTACTTTTCCTCTCCCATGCCTGAAACATGAGGAGATTTTTCTCTGGTATTCACTGTGAGAACCCCGTAGATCTCCTGAAGGTAAAACTCAGAAGCGTGATCCTCTCTCCCCCTGGCCCAAGACTGGATATCCCTGGAGTTTTTAACTTTCAGACTTGCCGACACTGAGCCTCGAGGAATTCAGTCACAGTTCAGGTTTTCCTATGCTAGCGCTGGTTCCCATGAATGTTTCTGCTGGTGGGTTTCTGCTCTGGTACGTTGTGATTCTCTGTATCTGCCTATCTCTCCAGTTTTATGGATAGCAATTAGCCCTGTGACCTCACTCTGATGGATCTAAGAGGAGTTGTTCATTTTTCATTTTATTCTGCATTTTACTTTTTATTAGAATATAATGACAACTTCTAAGTTCCTTACATATCAGACTGGAAATCTAGATTTTATTTTACTACTTAGTTTTAATCATAACTGAATTTTCATATCAAGCCCATATTTGAAACCACCAAAAGAGACTTTTTGCATTCTTAAATGAGTTGCCTTTGGTTTCTGTTAAGTAAACTTTCTACTTCATGGGAGAAAATCAGGCCTAATCCTCAGTGGCCTACATACCTAATTATTTCATTAAAAAGCATAAAAATCACATATTTTCTATGGCTTGACTGCTTACCTTAAATTATTTAGGAGGAAATCAGAAAAGGAAAAAGTGACTGCTAGGTGTTTTATTTAACGCAATTTCATTTTTTGCCTTTACAAAAATAATTATTGTCCCTCCTTGGATAATGGACAGTATAAGACCAAAGTTACAAACTCTCAAGAACCAAAGTTATGTAAACAGAGTTTTGTAGAAAATTTTAATATTTTAATAAGTGTGACAGAGTTTATGGAATCCAGATAAAATGTCTTGACTTAAAACTTCTTTCTTTTTGGATATTATAAATAATTACCACAATTTCTAGTATTTATTTTCCTCATAACATTTTATTCAATTAAATATTGCTAATTGGCTATTAGAACTCTTTCATTTATGTTTTTTCAAAGCAACCATTTTTTCTAAGTGTAAATTGTATGATATCTTAAAAATATTTTCTCAGTTGAATTGTATCTAAATCTCTGTTTTTTAATGGGAACTATCATGCAATTTATAGAGTTCAGTTATATACATCTACATTTTTCAATCTAGATTAATTAAGACATATTTATACATAGGTTCAAATTCTCTCTTTCCTGTTCACTATCTTTACAAACTTTGGGCAAACTATTTTACCTTTTCTAGTCTTGGTTTTATCATTAGTAACACGGAGATTAGAATGCCTATGTCATGAAGTGGTTGTAAGAGGTAAGTACTTAGCTTAAAGACTGCTCTTGGAGACTGTTCAAAGAATGCTTTCAGGAATTTCGAGCTTCTTATTCCATTTCCTTTACTTATGGTTACTCCAGATTATGTTATCTGCTATGAATATCTGGTGCCCCTCTCTGGCAGCATGTAGCAGTGGGTAGAGTTATAGTCTTGTGGAATCTAATTGCAGTTGATCTCACAGTGCCACATAATGTCAAATTATGCTCATAGCTGACCTGTCTAAAATACCCCTCAGACTGATGTTGGAATAGTCTCAGACTTAGAGCCATGAGAAGGTTGAGCTCTACAACCTCCCTAAAGACCTTTAGAATGTCTGAAACTAAATTCTTCATGCAAGTAGCAGAAAAATACTTTCCACAGTATAGGTGAGTAGGGAGTGTTGGCTTCTTTATAAATGTAAGTTTTTTTTTTCTAAAACAAGTATGAGAAAGAAGGTAAGACTAGAGAATTTTAGTGTTCCATTTTGTATATAACAGAGGAGGAAGTGAAGGTACAGAAACAATGTGAAAACAAACAATATCATGTTTTATTAAGTACATTCACACATTTTCTCCTTTGAAACTCTTAGAATTGTCACATAGCAAAGCAGTAGATATCTATCTTCCTGTACATATGAAAAAAGAATGTCAGAGTGGCTTAGTGACTCACTGAATATATATGACTCACAGATGGAGCCTTCCATTATTTTGTTCTTCTTTATACAATATAGAAATTTCAATTATAATAAGATAATTTCTTTAAGTTGTTTCCTGCTTTTATTCCTTCACTTATTAGTTCTCAGTTGTTTCTTATTGGTGTTTTCCTGAGAGATTAAAAAAAATGTTCTAGATAACTTCTCCATTTCCTTATTGAAGGAATGTTTTCATACTTTACTGGAGAGATAACAATTCTACTCACTGGAAAAATATTTCAAATAGCTCAGGTGGCTGATGTCAACATTTGAGGGTAGTATTCAATCATTATAGATACACTGGAAATCCATTCTTTACTATACCCCATTCTATAACTTGATACTTATAATATCATGTTATATGGTTGCAAAACATTTCTTTGATCTTTCTTACTGAATTGACTTGTTGAATAAGTGAATATTTGATATAAAAAACAAACATGAAAGATGAATGTAAAGCTTCAACTCTACTTATTATTTTCATCCTAAGAAAATACTCATTTAGCTATCTAAAAAGTAATTTGTTATAAATTTTATTTTGTTACAGAAATAGAACATGCGGGGCACCTGGGTGGCTCAGCCATTGAGCGTCTGCCTTTGGCTTGGGTCATGGTCCCAGGGTACTGGGATCGAGCCCCGCATGGGGCTGCCTGCTCTGTGGGAAGCCTGCTTCTCCCTGTCACACTCTCATTGCTTGTGTTCCCTCTCTTACTGTCTCTCTCTGTCAAATAAATAAATAAAATCTTTAAACATAAAAAAAATAAAATATGCAAGAATTATGGATAAATGAAAGCAATATCCTCTTAATTTGGTTACATATCTTAATATTATTACCTCTAATAATGAGATAATTCTCAGAGGTATGATATGCATGTAGGCAGGTGCTGAAATGTCCTCTCTGCTAGGGTATATTTGAGCAATTGACTACAAAGTGAGTGCCTTCTTATTTTTTTTTTAATGCATTATGGCTTAGTGCCAAGAATGACTGTGTTTAGGAACTCAACATATTAAAACTTATTTTTACATATTTGAATATCAAAGAGATACTTGAAAAAATATTATATTACAAAATAAAATAACCAAACCACACATGTATAGTCAAGGAAGAAATGTAAATTTCTACTCCGTGGCAATTTTGGTGGTGATGGACATTGGAGACTTTGGTCTATCTGGATGTCTATGAGAGCTTTTTCATTCTTTTTGCACCATTTGGTGAAGCCACGTCCTCCTCTTTCTCCACTTTTATCCTCTGAGTCACTGCCAAACCCTAGCAAAGGATCCCTGAAAAATTGACCCAGTAGTAATCTCTCTACTTTCATATGTTCTAAAGATGGTCCTGATAGTATTTTTTTCTTAGACTGGCATGTTTCTCTTAGAAAACTAGCAACTTTTTCCTCCTTTCCTATAAAATGTTTACTTTTATTTTACACAGGAAAAAAAATGTCTGTACTTAAATGAAAACTCCCAATTTCTTTATATAATGAAAATTTTATAATGTCAGATACAAACGTTGTTAGAAAACAAGAGAGAATTTTAGGTTTTAATGGCATAATTTAATATATGTGCATTAGTAGTCTTCATTTTTTTCTCTGCTCATATTTAATTATCAATTTTTAAACATAAGATCTTTATCACACTGCTTAAATCAATTTTCTGTTTAAAATTTATATGGATTCCCAGCTAGACATCATCAATTTCCTTTCATTATCCAATGATCTAAAGAAGTGGACATAAACAGAATGCATCCAACCAGTCTTTTATAATAGGCAAGAGAACTAGTGCTCATGGAGTGCCTAGTGTAAGAAGGACTCATTATTTAAATTTGACTTAACTCAAGTCACACAAAATCTCCATAAAGTGTATCATCCTCTAAAAGAAAATAATTAAAGATGTCACATAGCTAGTGTGGCCAGATATAACCTAGAGTCTAGATTTTTCTGTTTCTGAATTCCAAGCAAATCACTATCTTACCTAGAAATCCCAGTGTAGTATTTTTATATCCCAATGATAACAGCTGAAGTATCTTCTCTCCCCTTCCCTCCCCTTCTCTTCCCTTGCCTTCCCTTCCTTTCTATTCCCTTCCCTTCCCCTCTCTTCCCATCCTTTCTTTTCTTCCCCTTCCTTTCCCTTCCCCTTCCCCTTTTCCTTACCTTTCCCCTTTCCTTTCCCCTTCCCTTCCCTTTCCCTTCCCTCCCTTCCTTTCCATCTCTCCCCTTCCCTTTCTTCCTTCTTTCTTCTTCCTTCTTTTGGCTTCCAAGAAATCAACAAAACATTTTTTTTCATTGCCTAATTTGTAGTTGTACTTCAAAGTCCACACAGTTTCCACTACAACTTTATTCTTCACTGACCTCAGGCTGCCATGCTGCCTTTGATAAAATTTCTATGCCTTTAGATAGGGTTGGCCTAGTCCTTCACTTGGCTCTACAGCTGGGGCAATGATGGAATTAGTAGATGAGTACCAGTTGTAAAGAAACCTAACCCACTTTCATTCTTGTAGTTAGGCCTATTAGTAATGTAACACAAAGGGTACAACAGGGGAATTCAAACTTGCAATAGGAGTTTGAGAAGTGATGTCAGGGTCACACTAGCAATTTATATAGCTATGTACAAAGAGAAAGGAAATACGAAGACCAAAGGAATAGAGGCTGTTTCTTTGCATGATGGAACTTCAAAAGTCCTATATTTTGATCAGACATTTGGTTTGCTATTTTATATGGGTTGGAGGGATATGTAGCCATATCTCCACAAAGCATTTTTCACAACTTTCAAGGTTCAATATATTTTCTTATATTTTAGAAAAGTGATTGCATTTTGCTCATATGCTATCCTGGTTTGACATTAAAATCCCAGTGTAAATGAGTCCAAATTGTATTTAATTCAGGACAACTTCCAGCTGGTTGCTCTGGAATAATCTGCAGTGATTTAGGCAGGACATTATTTTGATAGATCAAGTGGAGTCCTCTCAACTTATACCAATTAATAGTGCTGATACTGTCCTTGCAAGGACCAGTGAAACTGAGCCCTGGTCATTATTATAGAGATTTTAGTGTTTACTAAGAACCCAGTGAAATTAAGTCAACTCCAAGACTCATATATTTGCTTTATATTTTACTTCTGCAGTTATTCCCACTTGGTTTGGAAAATGATCTTACATTTTATTAGATATTTTAAAAAGAGTATCATAAAGGCAATATATGCTAATGCTCAGTGTGATACACACACACATAAATGTACAGCCTTCAGTTTCTATCTCCATGTAAATTTGGGTATTATCCCATGCATTTTAATTCCATCCAACGTGGATATGATTGCTCTCTCTCTCATTTACCTTTTTTTCTGTGATGCAGGCTAGTCTATAAATCTCATAATATTAAACCTTTTGTGTAAAGTCTTCTAGAAATACACAATGAAATGAAATTACTTTTGAGCTAATATACTCAGAGTATTCTATGTATTGCTCTTTAAATATCCTTGTTGAGGTGTAGAACTCGCTTTCAATCTTTATGATCTCCAGCTTCTCAATGTTTAAGACATTTTCCCTTGGAAAAATTATTTCTCCCAATTTGGATCTGCTACTCTCTATTTTCTAGCCATTTGCAGGTTCACCATGGTTCATATCTCCTAAGCAAATCAACAGGACCTATGCAATTGCATCCTTCCCAAGACAGATTCTTTGAGCTCATCTCACTATTCCACTCTCAATTCATACAATCCTTTGCAGATTGATCCCTTCTCAAGATCAGGCAGTGTTAGAATATGAATAGTGCACAATGGCCTCAATTCTTCCTTTTCTAACTTTGTGGGGCTAAAGGAGAAGAGAGAGGAAAGTGAGAGATACCACCTCAATTTGCATAATGTGTCCTTACCTTGGGCCTGCTGTTCCCTGAGTGTCTCCGGAGTAAGCATGACACAGCGGGAAATATCAACTCTGATTTTTCAGTGGACAAGTCCCTTTAGAGCATACATATTTTATAAATACTAAGTACATTTATAAATATATATGGTATGTTAATATGCAATATATTTTATAGATATTTTATAAATATTTGTAAATATTTTTATAAGGGCCTTGAAGATGGGTATAGGAAATCAGGAAAGGTGCCAGGATATCCTTCATGACCATGAGCTCCCCAGCTTTATTCTTCTTATGCTCCCTGATCTAGGGTTGCTCTGGCAGGTGTGTGCAGGTAGAACAAACATCTTCAAAATTTATCCTAACGTTTTCCCTAAAGGTGGAAGTGGGGGCACCATTAGATGAAAGCAGGCTTAAACTCCAGTCTTTATTGCGAGGGAGCCTCTCGTAAGAAGTAGGTCCCTTGGGCATTGGTCCAAGGCCTTTGGTAGCATTTTTTTCTCTGCTTATATTATCAGGCACTGTTCTAACCAATTTGATACTTAAAATGACACACTGAAGCAGGTATTACCATTATCTTAATTTTATAGGTGATGAAACTGGTGCACAGAAAAGTTAAGTAATTTGTTCAAGGTCATAAACCTAATTAGTAGCTGAGCCAGGACTCAAACAAAGGCAATGTAATACCAGAACCTGGGCTCTTAAACATTACGTGTTACTTCCTCCAATAATAGATAGTGATATCCTATACTTTTAGTGTATGATCTTCTTATACTTTCTTATGCGTATCTGGGGAATGAAAGTTGTACTACTGTGTTTTCAAACTGACAGGTCAGTAATGCTGTAGATGCTGTACAGAAAACAGAACAAACTGTAATTGATAATGCAAGCATCAATGAGTGAATTAAAGCATCATTTAAAAGAAAGAGCTTCAGGCTTCTGGCACATTGCTGAGGCTGCAAATAAAAAAGAAGAGGATATTTTATGTCGATAAAATGGAGAATGATTTTATTTTCTAGAAAAGTCATATTAGGGATCTGCCTTTTCCTGTACTCTGAACCGAGCAGTAGCTTGGTTCACTAATCTGCTGATTCCAGGTTTCTTCTGTTTGGGTCTTGTTTTTGTCATCTGTCTAGGAGCACTGAGCCCAGGGGCAGAGGAAGGGAGTTTACTCACCAGCACAGGTCTAATGGAGTATGTAGCAAGACTACAGTGGACTCATAACTGTAACATGAAGCCATGTAGGCTCCCTTGATCTCATTCATTTAGAGATAAAAAGGAGACCAGAAAGATGTGTATGACTCAGTCTTTCATTTTTCTATCAGACACATTTCTATTAAAAGGACAAAGCGTAATTGAAGACATGTAGTACAGACTAACTTAGGGTGCAGTCTCTGTCTCCCTGTTGTTTTATTCCTCCTCTCCAAACATGGCTTTGCTGTATTTTTTCATTAATATATTTTCTTTCCAAATGCAGATCGTTTACCTTCTTACATCTCACATATGGACTCCTTGGAAATGGGGGTGAGGGCAATGAGAAAGGAACAGAAAAGAAGTCAGAAGCCAAACTCTACTCTGAAATTCTACTCTGAACACCTACTCTCCAGACACTAAAACCTTTATGGTTTTATTTTAATGCTGCCCTATTCATTTTGGCAGCTATTAGATATTGTGCAGGCTATATGAAACAATTCATCCTTTTAAATCCTTAACCACAACAATAAATCAAGGCAATAAGAGCAAGGGAACCTGATGGGCATGTGCATAGGTAGTGGCATACAGGAGAAATTTAAGAACATCGGGAGATCCGTTTTGCCAAAAAGTAATCTACTTCTTGCTGCTTTCAGAGTAGTCAGTCACCCACCATATTTCCACTTTAACCTGGAAATACTCCTTGGCAGAAAAAACACATCAAGTCTCTTAAAACATACTGTGAATACTGGCCAGGGGCTATGTACATAGTAGTATCTAGAACAGGTAAGACAAAGTGGTCGAAATAAGATGTATCATTGAAACTGTAAAACTAGAAGAAAACATGGGGAAAAGATTCATGACATTGGTCTTGGCAGTAATGTCTTGGATATTGCACCAAAAGCACAAGCAATAAAAGCCAAAATAGACAAGTAGGACTACATCAAACTAAAAAGCTTCTGCATAGCAAAAATAAACAATCAATAAAATGAAAAGGCAACCTATGGAATGTGAGAAAGTATCTGAAAACCATGTGTTTAATAAGGGATTAATGTCCAAAATATATAGGAAACTCTTACAATTTAATAACAAGAAGACAAATAATTTGATTTTAAAGTTAATCATCATATAAATGCAAATCAAAACTGCAGTGAGATATCACACCAGTTAGAATGGCTATTATTAAAAAAAAGATGATAAATGTTGGTGAGGATATGGAGAAATTGAAACTCTTGTACTCTGTCGGTAGGGATATAAAATGTTATAGCTACTGTAAAAACAGTATGGAAAATCTTCAAAAAAATAAAAACTAGAACTCCCTAATCCAACAATCCCACTTCTGGGTGTATAGCCAAAATAATTGAAAACAGGATATTGAAGAGATATCTGTAACCTGTTCGTCATTACACCATTATTTACAATAGCCGAGAGATAGAAACAACCTAAATATCCATCAGCAAGTGAATGGATAAAGAAAATGTATATACATGCAGTGGAATATCATTCAGGTTTAAAAAAGAAGGAAATCCTGCTGTAATTGATAACAATAGGGGGTATTATGCTAAGTGGAATAAGCCAAATGCAGAAGGACAAATATTTGAATCCAATTACGTGAAGTATCTAAAATAGCCCAAACTCTTAAAAACAGAGTAGAATGGTGGTTGCCAGGGGCTGTGGGTCAGGGGAAATGGGAAATTGCTGTTCAATGGGCATAAAGTTTAAGTTATGCAAGATGAGGAAGTTCTAGAGATTGCTATACAACATGATACTTAGAGTTAACAACACTGTATTGTGCACTTAAAATTTTGTCAAGAGGGCAAATCTCATATTATTACTGCAATTGAAAAGAATGAGGCCGCATCAACATTCTGAATTCAAAGTTAAAGTCAGCATTCTGAATCAAAATGGGGCGCACTCTGATGAAATTCTGGAGGCTATTTACAGAGCAGGGTTAAAGGAACCAACAGGATACGTTCAGGTATCCAGGGACTCACACAGTGGGAGGCCATTACTGCTCAGGCCTGAAAAGGCAAGCAGAGGAAACTTACAGAAGTGGTGGAAGAGTTTAAGACAAGCACAAGCCCTGCCTAGTACGATTGTGATTGTAGTCATAAGAGAGACCATGGCTAAACCATGAAAGTGATGTGAGAAATGCCCTGGTTGCTGTCTGCTGATGTCCCCTCTACCCCCACCTTAGGGCCTGTGCAGAAACAAGAGGGCAAGTTTATACCATGTATGGTGTGAGTCTTTAGGGCAAAGCATAGTACCATAAAGGGCAAACTACGATGCTGAAAGAAGCAAAACCAGTCCAGAGAGTGAAGAAGGAAATGATGGTGTTTTAAAATCTTTCTTACCCTGCTTTGTTATAGCGGGCAGATACACAAACCTCATGAGGAACATAGACTTAAGAGTTTCCTTCCTTTTTCTTTCTTATGTTATACTTGTCTCCATGTGGTAACTACATTTTCTTTTCAGTTAATGCTACGATTTGAAAAAAGCCCATGTTGTCATGAAACATTTTCAGTGTTCTGCATTATTCTTTGATGAAAAGAAAAAATGTAGATGAATCCTTGAAAAATATTTAATCTGTGATGCTATCGGTATTCAATCTATTAGAAAATTTTCAAGGGCTGAAAGGTATGTCCTCAACAAAATAACCATGCAGGGTATTTAATAGTTCCAAGAATTCTACCTTTTTTACAACTGAAGCATGCAGAGATTTGTTCGGAAAACTGATTCTCTTTAGGTATTCTCCCTTTAAAATTTAAGAGCAATTGTGTAGGTCATTAATATGATATTAATGATGAAGGGAGTGAGTCACTCATCTCTCCCGAGGAGGACTATTTTGTGTTTGGTTGTTTTGAACAAAAAGGTGGGACTATAGATGAAGTATTTTTGAGAAAGTTAAATTTCAGATATCAAATATTACTTTACTCTTAGTTTTAAAGATACTAGTATAAGAAATGCTTCAGGAACTTTGTAACAATTATGAAATGCTTTGTTCCTTTCATATTTTTTTAATAGAAGTTTGTGGGAAAAAGTATAATACTTGATTATTTAAGTGAATATAACTATTAAAATTTCAGCTTACATTTTCAAGCATTAAACACTGTTCTATTTTTTCAGATCAAGCAAAACTCAGTTTATTTGACTGAAATAAGAGAATACAACATTGAAAGAGTCTTAGTAGAGTCTCAGAAGGATGAAATGAGGGAATAATAGTTATAGGTCTTGTAGCTTAGGTTGGGTGTTTTTATTACTGTTATTCTTCCTATTTTAAAATTTTCTATTTTGAGTACTAATTAGCTCCATAAATGTTCAATTATTGAGTTTGAGCTGTGAGACAGAAAATTGGTATGTTAAGAAAAAGACAGTAGCCATTAGTGTTCCAGAAAGAAGCAGATCACACTCTAAAAACGGGATAATAGAAATGAGGCAATATTGGGAAGACTTTATCACCACTTCTGAGACAAATGGGATATGGAGAGGGAGCAGCTATTGAAAGCCTATGAGAGTGATAATTCTAGGCAAGGTACAGCTGCCAAGAAATGCCTTTTAATTAGAGGAACACAGCCTCTGCTAACCCTCAGCCAATCAGGGAGGGAGTTAAGAGAATAAATACTCCTGCTTCTCTCTCCTTTCATTTCCCTCTTCTCCCGTAGTTGAACCAACTGGAAGCTCAAAGTAAAGGAGCGGGAATGATGTGATCTATAGAGATCATCTGGGCACAGAATAGGGTAGAAGAGAAAAGCTGGAAAAGTATAGAAAATTGATCTAGAGGGGGCAAATCAAAAATATACAGCACAAGATATGCTTGGAAGCAAAGGGACTCTATGGTTCTGATAATATCTGCTAGAGTTTAAGTCTCTTCATGAGGATATAGCTCAGAATGGAGCTGACCACCAATATTTGCAGTAAGGCAAGGCAGTACGGACTAAATACAGTTTTCAATTCAGTTCAGCCAGAGTTTCAAAGTTTTATTTTTGGCTCTACATTGAAGAGAGCTATAGTTTTGCCGGGAATGGCCAGCAATCCCTACACCGACAGACGAAAGATGACTCCATACTTCCCTGTGAAAGAAAGGAGAAGGCAAGCGGGTCAATGCTCAGAGATGAGACCCTTTGCTCTTTGCTCCTGCTTTTATTGGTCCTTCAGGATAATCACAAATCCTTATCACTGTTCCTCAAGCACATGATGTGTGACAAACAGTCTTACTGAAACTGGGAAGATCTGTTTGCTAGAGAGATACGATACGCTAATTTGTGTGTTCTATGAGTGCTGCTAAACATAGCCTAAGGGACAATGCCTACATCTCTTAGATAACAGGGCTGCTGTTTGGGCTAGAAAAGTTTCAACCGCAGAGAGGTCACACAGGCCTGGGCATTCCAAAGGCCTACACCCTTCTCCGAAACCTTCCCTGCCCTCAGCGGCCTCTGCGTTACATGTTAGTGAGCCAGGTATTATGGCTGATTTCATGCTCTACATTAACCTCAACACAATTTCCTGTAAATAATTATTATTTCATAAAAAAAAATAGAAACAGAAATAAAGTGTGGTGGTCAGCATGGGTTAATGCTCTGTTAGGAAACAATGGGGCAGCCGAGCTGTAATCAGTCTCAAATGTTACTTTTTCAGTGTAATTGCCAGCAGGGCTTCAGAAATTTAGACCAAGTTGTGTTTGGAGACGGCTTCATTAGAAAAAAATGATGGAGGGGCACCTGTGTCGCTCAGTTGGTTAAGCATCTGCCTTTGGCTCAGGTCATAATGTCAGGGTCCTGTGATGAGCTCCCAGTCAAGCTCCCTGCTCAGTGGCAGTCTGCTTCTCCCTCTGCCCCTCCCCTCACTCATGCCCTCTCTCTCTCTTGCACAAATAAATAATAAAATAAAATCTTTAAAAAAAGAAAAGAAAAAACGATGGAAAAGGAATACCACCAAAAGAAGATGTCAAGGAAAGAAATTAGGAAAGTATTTTAAGAAGTAAATATTTCAAGAAGAATGAGCCTGGAAACAAAGACTACAAATAAATTATCAATATAAAGAATCAGCCCATTTCTATTGCTATTATTTTTATTTCTGTTCAAGGAACCCCTGACATTTTGGGTTATATAACTTTGTGTTGGCGTGTGTGTGTGTGTGTGTGTGTGTACCCACATTCATGTGTGTAACTATCATATAGAACATGGAATAGTTCCTATCATCAGGCAATAACTAGCCATTAATTTATGTCATTTAAGTAAAACTTTTTATCTTCATACAGAACAACGCAATGAGAAAATATCAAGTTCAGTCAAGCACCTATGAAGATTCCACACCCTCATTTTAAAATTCAAATACTGTATCTTTGGGGCAAGAAATAACTGTGATGAACCAAAAATTTTTTAGTTTTAGGTGTTGGGAATGCCCAAGAAAAAAAGAAGAGTCTATCTCTATCTTAAAGCTACAGATAGAAATAAACAGCCCAAAGTGGATGGTATAGAAAATATAATAAATGCTTTTGGAATTCAGGAGAAGCAGGGAAGATTTGAGTCCACAGAAGAGCCTGGGGAAGGAGTGAGAGGCAGCAGATCATGACCCACATGTTAAGCTGTGTGAAGATTTGGAGCACAATGGGTGTGGGTACCTGGAATTTTAAGGCAGTCCAGGGGAGTGCTCTCAATATAGCAATCTTAAGGAAATGGTTGAATTACCTTGCATTTTCTGTGGGGGATATCTATGCCAAAAGCACTTGTGTAGGAAGGGTGGTCTGCAGGAAGAAGGTGGAGGGTTATAGGATTGTTCCCAGGCTTTTCCTTGAACTCAGACTTTCACATATTAATACCATTCCCTCCTAACTGGAAATAGGAAGGCCTGTTCTAGGACGTTGTTGAAAGGAGTAAATAAATTAACACACATGCAAGCAATTAGCATAATGCTTGGCATCCCAACCAGCAAACATTAGCTATGGAACTTCTTTTTTTTGGGGACTGAGATCAGGAGGATGGAGCAGACAATGACAAAGGAAGGTGGTAAAAGAGAAGTCCCAGACTTGGCAAAAGATACTGACAGGGAAGTTTTTGTGAAGACACTAATGGACACGTTTCGGCTCCTGCTGGGGATCTCTGTAAACTCCATAGCAAGGGAAAAAAGTGATTGGCTATATTTTTAATTTGGAAAGGCTCCAAATGTAATGGAGGAGCCTAGTCTGCGATTTGGAATTTACTTAATTCCTGCTGCATTGTATGTTCATCCCTTAGCAGTCTACTTTTCCTTGCTAATTTTCTAAGAGGGTAACATAGACAAATTCAGAAGCTGAGAACTAGAATTTTATCTCACATGTGTCACGTCCCTGTCACAGCTCAGAATTTCTTTAATCTTGTGTCAATTGTTGAAGATGGTTTGAGCTAGGTGTAAACTCAAGGCAACAGTCTATCATGACTTTTTATTCCAATTGCTGGCTAACCCAGGTGAAAGAAAGAAGGATGGGATTCAGAAGCATTGGTGACAGAAGCACGTGAAACTATACAGAACAGAGATGGGAGAAAACCCAGATTCCAGTGTGAGGAATCACCATATAGGTGATTCTGCTCATCACCATATTGGAAAGGAGAACCAGCAGGAAGTGTCCAAAATAAGCAAACGAAATCATTTAACTAGAGTACCCATCCTCAGAAATACAGTTGTTTTTTGTTTTCGTTTTTGTTTTGTGTTTTCTATAAGGGCTGCAATTATATGAGTGCACAGTTTATTCTGGGGAATTACAGTGCTTCTCACATCTAGTGCTGGCTAATAATTTCTGTCAGATTATCAATTTTTGTTTTTCCTTTTCTGCTCTTACAAGCTTTTCGTTGCTGTCTCATTTTCCTTCCTTTGCCTAAAGTTCCTTGTCAGGTAGAAAGCTCTTTTGTCCCCTTGTCCAAACTCCTTACAGTCTGTTCTTTCCTGCTCCCCTCTACTCTCCTATCTTTTCTTCCTTATTCTGTAACCACTCTTTTTTCTTCTAATTGTTAATGGATCATTGGCTAATTCTGGAATATGCCTGTGTTTAATTGGTCATCAAATATCCTTTAGTCAATGCTCAGGAATACATTAAATAAATTCCCTTTTTTACTTATTTGTCTTCCCTTTCCAAAAAATATTCTCATCTTTTTAATTGTTTTCATTCACAGTCCAGCCAGTCACTAAGCTTATTTCTGAATATTATTTTTTTTAAGATTTTGTTTATTTGACAGTGCGTGAGCAAGCACAAGCGGGGGGAGCTGCAGATGGGGAGGGAGAAGCAGGCTCCCTGCTGAGTAGGGAGCCTGTGCAGGGAGCCCATGCAGGGAGCCCATGGGGCTCCTGGGGCTCGATCCCAGGACCCTGGGAATCATGACCCGAGTTGAAGGCAGACACTTAACTGACTAAGCCACCTAGCCATCCCAATTTTCTGAATATTATTTTCTAATATTCTCTGAGGGATAAGAGCGTTTGTTTTCAGCCATTTTGAATAAAATTCATTGTTATTTCCTTAAGATATCATTGTTAGGCAGACTGCTTTTAATATCCATATTTGTTGGCTTAGATTGGTGCCGATATTAAATCCTTATTAAACAACCCCATGTGCAAAATGTGAGATAGATCTATATACTTGTCAAAACATGAGATTTCTTTAAAGTGTTAATTTTTAAAGGCATCACCCTCTTTTTTTTTTTAACAATTGTGGCTTAAAAGTTATAATTCACTTTATATAAGAAATAATAAGAATTTAGTCAAAGACATATTCTCTTGGAAGTAATGAATTCTAGACAGATCAACATGGATTCTTACTCCAGATCTGTCATCGTGCAAATAATTTCACATGTCTTCATTTCTGTAAAATGGGTATGCTAATGCTGTCTCCTTCCATGTTGCAATATTTAATTAGTGATTATGTGCTTTTGCATAATGTGCATTCATATATTATTAAGTTAATAATGTACATTCTCAATGTACTTTAATAAAGTACATTGGGAGCTAATTAAAAGGAATGTAATTTGTGCTTTTGGAAAGAAAAGTGTTATCGAAGTGTAAATTAGGGAGGGAAGTGGCAGTTAAATCTATACAACATGTCTATTACCACACATTTGAGGCTTAACTCTAATTACAGATAGGACATGTGAGCAAACAGCATCTGGGAGACTTCCACTCACTTCAGAAGGTCCTTCTTCACTTCCATAAAAGAAGGCTATTCATTTAATAACCGAGATTATTAATAAGCCACTTTCTACTCTGAACAAAAGGCTAGAGGGAAGAGACCTCTTTCAGAGTCAGTATATTGGCAGTATTTATTGTTCTTTCTTGGAGACAGTGTCTGCCCAACAAGTGTCACGAGAAAGGAGTTTATTATTCAATCCTTTAGACAGAGGACAGCATTTTTGTGGATTGATAACTCTACCCGGAAAGGGCATTTACACCTGATGGAAGAAGAAAATTCTGTAGACAGATTTGTGCCTGTCTTCAAACCTTTCAACCATCTGAATAACCCCTGAGGTTAAATAGCTGGTAGACATCTGTAGGCAGAAGTAAGAGAAATGAGATCATCAAGGAACGGTACCGTGCTTACAACATGTGGCGAAATGAGTGGCTCTTCACCATCTGTTATTTGTGTGTGTATTTTATTATGTAAATGTCGGTACACACTGCATTCTAAACAAAGGAACATTACTTCCACTTTGTTGGTGCTGCCAAGCTTGCGTATGTGTCCTGGAAAAAGAAAGTGGCAGACAGAAAATTCAGGGTTCATCTAGCCACTTGTGTCCCCACTCCTTTCACCAAGAGGGTGAGAGACTCTAAGTAGGTTGGATTCCTTTTCTGCATCCTGTTAACAAATACAAAGCTTGACTGTGAATGGAAAACAATGTCTTAAATACTACAGTTATGGTCTAAAGCTCCTTTTGCTGGGGTCCATGGGAAAAAGATACTGGATGCTAAGATGCCCTGGGATGGTTCCAGTGTATACTAGTGATAAATCCAAGCTAGAAAATAAATTTGGACAGAGGAAACAGGCTCTGTTCAATTTTCTCTCATCTGTTTAATTCCTGGCACATATCTCTGGGTCATGGGAAGGTTCTGGTGGGCTGCTGTCATTGTCTCCCCCAAAACAAGAGGGGTGTGTGGATGCATGTTTGGGAGGAATGAAAGTGAGGAGATTGGGGTGACACATATTCTGGTTTAAATTTTCATAAAATTACCAATTTAAATTGAAATGTAATTATCCTAACTGGCATCTTTTTGGCAGCAGCTTAAAAAAAAATCCCTCGGCTTTACTGTACCAAGCAAAAGCCCAGAGGAGTCCTGACACTGGCCTTTAATCAAAAGCTGAAAAGACACAAAAGCTTTCAGATAATCTATGCCAAGCTATCTTGGACAGCACGGAATTGCCTGGAGCACCCTTCTGGTGGCATTTAAAACACCTGGTGCCCTTAGAAAAAAAATACATCTGCGTCTGCAATTTCTCCTTCTGTAATTCCCTTCAAATCTCTCTATCTCAACCCATTCTCCTGTCTTTATAAGTAGGGATGCTACAGTGACAGTAAAATAAAGCAATTTTATTTACCGAGAGAATGACACTTGTCATTGGCTATGCCTGGAGGTGACAGACTCAGGTGCCCATCTGCACAAACACTTCCTCACTGTTTATTTCATGTGGTTTAATATAATTAAACTATCATTGTGCTCATTGATTCAGCTCAAATTTTAATTTGATAATTGGGGAAAAGGTGTGCATTTGAAATGGAGGCAATTAATTGACACTTTAAGTGCACTGGAACAGAAATAATTTAAGTTACACCATACTTAGTGGTGACTTATACTGTTGTGTTTATGCAGATTCTTTTATGTAGCTCCTGTCATTAATGGACAGAGGTAAATAACGCTACCCGGCCTAAGTCCTTTTGAAACAGACCGTCTAACTCTGCAACTGGGACATATTTCTGCCGCCACAAACAGCCCCATTCATTTTATAGTCATTGGCTTTTCTAAAATAAAGACATTCTAACTTTGAACAACAATCTAGTCATTCATAACTAATCTCACATATATGCAACATAATTATGCAGATTGTCATATAATTTTGTCAATAGACAGCCTGATCCTCATTGGAACAAACATCTTGCACAAAGAAATACTGAGAATGACAAAGGCACAATTTCTTAACTTATAATACCCATCTTTCCCATGATTTGAATAAAAGGAAGAGAAATAACTGGTTCTTATTTATTTAATTTTTCTCCAATACCAGTTTTACTTTAATTTGCTTCAAGGGAATTTATATATTTTGATGAACTTACTGAAACTTAAGAAGGAAACATATTTATGGATAAAGCAAATTTTTTTGTGTTAATTATCTTCCATCTGGAAACAAATATGCTTTCATATTTTTTAAGAATCAAGAACAAAAGCTAGTTTGTTACAGCAGCTTACAAAATCTTCCTCATTTTTACTGGAGCTCTTTTATTCACAGAGCCTGAATAAATACTTTTAATCAAAACTGAAGCAAGGTTCAATTTTGCAAAATGGTAACCACCACAAATTACACCTGTAGTAAATAATGTTACTTAAGCATTATTAGTTGTTTCTACATATGCCCTGAGACCGTTTGTTCTTAATATAAAGGATTGGAGCAGCCGCCCTGCCTTTTAGATGAAAGCTTATGCTCTTGCTTCAATCTATTATTCAATATTTTTAATATTTAGTGTAACCATGGATGAACCCAGGAAAGTTTTGGCAGGTCATTTCAGTTAAGCAACCACACTCTTTTTATTAAAGCTGGAAACCTCATTAAAATAGGCTCTGTGAAGATTTTGTAAACTCCAGCTTCAAATCAAGGTTGGCAATAATGCTCCAAAAACTCTTTTTTATATAAATGTGGTTCTTTTAGCACTTGAAAGTTTCTGAAAGCAAGAAATGCTAAAAAGCGGAAAAAGGAAGAAACAAAGAAAACAAACAAATAACACATGAAATGCACACACATAACACACATACTCGTGTACATAAGTGTAGGTGCTGGGTGACCCCAAAACAAATCTATTTCTCATATCTTGTTTCTTTATTTATCTACTTTCAGACAAAACTCTCTGAAAACATCTTATAATAGTTATAAAGAAAAGAAGACACTATCTGAAACATAACCTTTGGCCGTAATTAACAAAAGCCCTCAGGTACCAAGCCAAATTGAAGTCATCTGAAAGATCGTAGAGTTTTAAGGCTAGAAGGGAGCTTATCAACTGATCTAATAACTAACTTGACAACAGCAACAGATTATGCGCAGGAGATTGAAGACTGTAAACTCAACAACTGGTTAGTGATGAGACCAGGGTTAAAACACAGATCTTCAGGCTCCCAGATGAATGCTTATTCTGTGTGACATTGTTTGTAATTTCCATATTCCTGGTTGAAATGTTTTCAGTTTGACACAATCTGACATCTAGATGAGTAAATCCACTCATGATTAGGACCACTTTTGTTATTTTATTTATTTACTTATGTGCAGAAAAACCAAATTTTGCAAATCTGATTCCTTCCTAAAATATCCTAATTTTCATTAACCCCTTAAACATAGAGAACATTGATACAGTGGTGCAGATATTCAACAGTTTGAACTCAACAGTAATCCTTTTTCCTAATCTATATGTTTGTTAACTAAAGAGAGATTCTTCTCTTTTTCTCCAGAATTTTCTTTCCAGTATTGAGAACTTTTTTTGAAAGCTTATTAATCACATGGAAATACTACTTAGGTAGGTGAAGATATTAAATCCTTAACTCACAAATAATAGCTAGGTAATTATTAGGTAATATTCCTTTGGTTCAGGCTCAATATCTCATTAAAAGAATTCTTTTTAAAAATGGAGTATCAAGTCAAGTGATCAATATGTTCTGTTAATGCTAAGTCAAGTGGCAAAGGCCGTTGCTCACGAAGGAAACCCAGAATTCCTCAATTTGAGTTTAGTTCAGCTCAACAGAATTAGTATCTACCTCTGGCTTGGGTTTTTAGGGGAAAAAAAATATGATCGAGTTCCTCATCTCAGATTAGCTGAGCAGTTTATGTATATACACAAAACCTGCCTCAACATTCAAGAAAAGTACAAGATAGAAATAAAAGGGGTTAAATGTGCTGTGCCTGCTGTTATAGGTATGAAACTGATGATATATTCTTGTTGCTGAAATAACGCAATATGTTTTACATTAACTTTTTTTTTTCAGTCTAAATATCAAAATAAGTTGTGTGAGGAATGCGGCTTCTGGGTCTGTTAAATAAATACTTTTTCTGGGACCACTATTTGCCAAAAACAGTATCAGTTGAATAAAACAGTGAGTTAATGCGAGGAACCTACGACCTACAGTTTTAACTGTGATAGGGTGAAAAACTAAGAGCTGGGTCATTCATCTGGTGTGGTGATAATTGAACAAGGTATTTTTGAGTTATGAGAATATTTGGAAATGAGTTGAGGAGTAGATAGAAATGAGTTAATATAAATTCAGTGCCTAGATCAAGACATAAAGTTATCAGAGAAGTCACAAATTACTTGTTGATATCAGTAATCGTTGCGTGTTACCTACTATTACAGTGTTTCTTAATTTGGGGGATTTTTTCTAAAACTGGAACACATGGCAGTTTCTCAGAAACCCTAACCTTATTTACCAAATTATTTCTTCGCTTTAGTCAAAAAGTAAAATTGATACACTCAGCAAATTGTGATCTTAATTTTCAGTGTTAAAAATAACCCGAAGGTAAGTTGAAAGAACTCATTGTGGACACTAAAAGATAATTGGCACTCATGGAAACATTCCCCTAATTTTCAAAGCGTTGACATTAAAACAGCGCTTCTACTTAGTAGTTATACTATCTTCTCCTCTCTCTGCGTATTAACGTTGGCCTGCTGTTTTACAGGCTTTCCAAGTGTGCAGGAAATTTGGCTGAGTTTGCAGTTTTGTTTTAATATATTCCTGGAAATTTTATCTTCAGCAGTTCTGTGTGCTTTCAGCGAGTGGCTAAAATGGATGCAGGTTTGCTAAGTCCGACGAGGTCATGACGCATAACACCCATTGGTTGCACGAAAACTCGTGTGGCGGCAGGTTCTGTCGGCCTCGGAGAAATGACCAGTGTGTCAGCTTGCCGTCTTCCTGCCACTTTTTTACATGAGTTTCATTGTAATAAAATCAGGGAGGAGATCTCAGGGCACTGAAGCTACTCATGCCTCTTTTGAAAGCCTTAATCATTGCACTGGCCGCTTCGAGGCCTTATTAAAGCAAGAGATGCAGCTCATGCAGGACTCCTTTTCCAAAGCAGGAGGACTCCTTTGCCCATGGCAAAGACAGACACTTCTGGAACGCATCACACACAGAGAGCGGGGCAACTCCTCTGATCAAGTATCTGTCCATGTACCTGCATTTCTGTCATTACCGGAATAGGTTTACATGCGGTCTCTGGGATGTCTTATCACCATGAATGCAAGGGGAGCTTTCACTCTGCAAGCTGCTTTAGGTATCAGGAGTGCTTCGCTCTAATTTCTGTGTTCAGAGTTGATGTGGCTTTCGCAACACTGAGAGATGAGAGCCATCCATGCCTCATAGTCCTCGCAAGAAACATCTAGGACAATTTCCTGGCCGACGAGGTCAGCCTTCACTGAGGGATCGGCAACCTTCTTCTAACTCAGCTCCCCAGCCTGGGGCCACCTACCCAACAGCATCAGGCTGCTTAGAATATGAGCTTGTTTCCAGGTGCGGAGGATAGCGCCTTGGCCGTGTCATTAGAGGAAAGGCACCCAAAGTTCCCACTTGAGTTGAAAGTATGAAAAGCAGAAACCGGTCTGCAATTTAAATTTTATCCCTAAAGAGTTTAGATTTAGTATGTTTTAGACTGAGAGGCTGAGCACCCAGAGATGAAAGCTATTGTTTCATGTGTTAATAAGGATAAGAATGGGTTTTCTGTAGCTAATAACACTTCTCTGAATCACTGCCTTATTTACAGTGGAAGAATGTCATAGATATCATATTTCATCAGCAGTGATGGCTTGAATATGTTCCGTGAATAATTACAGTATCTTTTCATCTCCCTTTTGTTATAGGAAACCTTTATAGTAAAGCTTTTAAAATATGCAGTGGGAGTGTGTAATCCAAGTATCAAGTCTAACGAGAAATTGTTTTGGCAAGTTCAGAACCCTCTCAAAATTCATGGGTTTGGAGTTTCATATCTAATTGGAACCTTTTAATGTTGGAATAGGTTTGCTCTTAGGAAAACAGTGTAAAGCTTTTAAGCAAGGGGGAAAAATCTTTAAGAAATACTCAGCGGGATTCTGTGACATTCAAATTATGTTTATTTAAAAACAGAAACTCCTGTGTTCCAGTGTCTTAACATAAAGAGAATCAAAAATGGGAATTAAATACACATCTACAAGCATTACGAGGATTTGAAAAATTGCTTGTGCAAAAGACTTTGTGAGTTGCTGTTGAGCCAAACAATTGAAAAATATCTTGAGAGTGTCAGAGATGTAATGGGGGTTCTGTTCAATATGTTGCCATTTGCCAGAAATCTTCTCAGAGTACGTGCTAGCTGCGTAAAGACCTAACTCACATTGTCAGTCTCCTAACATTAACTTAGACCATCCTGAGATCACTTAGTGATGCATTCCTAGGTTTTCCAGAGAGAACATCCTTCTCCCCTTTTTTGAATATGTTTTCTAGCCCTCACTTTTGAACTTTCATCTGTACCTCAAGGCAGGCACATTGGTCATGCTAAGTAGTCAAACAGTCTCTGTATGTTCAGTGCAAATGACTCCCATATGGTTTTACCTTAGTAAGAATGTTCTGTGTATTGAGTGTAAAGAATCTTTTGCAAACATCAATCTTAGAAAGAAGTTGTCAGTGTAAAGTATCATAATGTACAGGTAAACCTAGCTCCGGAAACATTACTTCTTGTCAGTAACAAGCAAAACAGCATCTATCAAATTGGGTTTTTGGAAAACTAGATCTTGAAGATGGAAAGAATTACAAAAAAAAGTCTGGGGTGGGCAGCTCCCTGGTTATGCCCATTCTGGGGCTTCCTGTTTTCATTTTGATAAAGTTTAACTTACCACATAAAAAATGGTTCAAGCATTTTGCATTCTATCAAAGATAGGTTTCCCTATCTCAAGGACACAAAGACTTTCTTCCCATATTTCTTTTAGAAGTTTTCTAGTTTTGATACTTAGGTCTAGAGTTGCTTTCAGGTTAAGTGTTGTATATGGTTTTAGGTAAAGAACAATGTTTACTTGTTTTCCCATGTAAATATCCAGTTGTTGCAGCATTATATTGGAAAAGGCATTCCTTTTCCTCACTGAAAGGCCCTTTATACTTAAAAAAAAAAAAAACAACATTTTGTCCATTATGTTTGGATATATTTCTAGATTCTACTCTCTTCCATTTATCTATATGTCTATTTTTTCTGCACTACTACATTCTCTCAATTACTGTATATTTATAGTAAGTCATGAAATCAGAACATTTAAGTTCTCCAGTTTTTTCTGTCGCTTCAAAAATTGCTTTGGCTATTCTTGTTCATTTGCATTTCCATAAAAATTTTAGAATCAGCTTGTCAACTCTGTGAAAACATGCTGGGATTTTGATTGGGATTGCATTGAAATTATGAATTTGGTGAAAACAGATTTCTTAACAATACATACATAACCACATATAATTAGCAAAACCACAATATTAACATTGGTAAGATACTATCAGCTAATTTACAGAGCTTATTCAAATTTGATCAACTGTTCTACTGATGTCCTCTTTCTGGACCACGATGCAATCTAGGGGCACACGCTGCAGCTAGTTATCATGTCTCCTTAGTCTCTCTTATTCTGGAAGAAACCTCAGTCTTTGTCATTCATGACCTTGACACATTTGAAGAGTACTGTTATTTTGTAAACTACCTCCCAATTTTTGTTTGTTTGATGTCTCCTCATGATTAAATTCAGGTTATTCATTTCCAGAAAGAAAACTGCAGCAGTGATGATGCACTCTCCTCAGTGTATCATGTTAAGAGGTAGAGGGTGTCCCTGGGTCTTATTAATGGTGATATTCCTTCTATCACTTGGTGGAAGTGGTATCTGCCATTTCCTCCACTATAAAGTTACTTTTTTTTTCTTTTAAATTAATAAGTATGTTGTATGGGATATTATTTCTTCAAATTGGTTGCATTCTAATAATGTTTTCAAATTTACTGACCCTTTTATCTGTATTTCTCTTAAGCCTATCCAGTGGATTTTCTGTTTCAAGTATTAACATTTTCAGTTCTAAAATTTCTAATTTTCAATATCTGCAGAGATACCTTATGTTTTCATTCATTGCAAGTGTAATTTTCTTTATGTCATTGAGCATAATTATAACTGCTTCTTTAAAGAACTTGTCTTAATAATTCCAACATTTGCTAACCTCAGGGTTGGCATCTGTTTAAAGTCTTTTCCCTTGAGACTGGATAACATTTTCCTGGCTATTTGTGTGTGAATAATATTGGACTGTATCCCAAACATTCAGAATATTAGGTTGTGGAGAATCTGGATTCTGTTATATTGCTCCAAGAAGTGTTGATGCCTTTGTTTTAGCAGGCAATTAATGTGGTAAGACTCAAAGTGCAACCAGGCATGTCTGTGGTGGGCGGCAGCTTAGATCTCAGATCAGTTCCTTAAACCATAGCTTGAGCTGCTTTCCATTTGTCCCGTTCAGTATGTGGTTTAGTGGTCACCCAAAGACTTGGGTTGAGGTTAAGCATAGAAGTTGGGATCCTCTTTCTCTGGCTCTCTCCTTTCTTTTCTCCTCTCTCTCTCTGGTAACTGCAGTTGTCCTGTGCCTCTTGCCTTATTTCCTGCAGCCGGTAAGCCAGGGGGCTTTCTATCCCTATTTGAACCATCCCTACACCACACTGTTGCTGCTGGGACTGAGGCTTCCCTTAGAACAAAACTGAAGCAACCCGAGGGGCTCAATCTGTCTAATTGCTTTCCCCATTGTGGCTCTGCTTCAGAATCTGCCTATCATACTTCAGTCTCCAGAACCCTCATGTAGTTAATTTTGTAATTTTTCCAGTTTATCTGTAATTCATTCTAGGATGGCTTTGATGGGTGATCACTTCTCCATTAACAGGAGAACTGAGAAAGAAATGTTTGGAAGCTAGATTTTGAATGGTGAAACAGTGTTGTCCTAAAACTTATAGTGAATATAAAGAGTAAAGTTCTTGAGAAGGAGACTCTCATATAAAACTTCACTTAATGTAATATAGTAGACTCCTTTGGGTATCGCCCAACTCATAACGAAGCATTTAATTACTCTCACCTACTTCAGACCTCCTTATATTCATATTGTTAGCATGTAGCAGCCGTATTTTTACAATGGCATCTTGGGTCTCTGGCCAAAATTAATTGAGAAATGTTTGGACACCCCACTCTGGGACCAAGTCATATTCTTGAGAATTAAGAACTAGGATCAAGGGATTTCATCTCTGCAATATGGCTTAAAATGTACCGTATATACTTGTACCTTTGCTGCTTTTCTGACATTATGTGACTTGAATAGGAGAAAAAAAAGTCTGCCCAAAAAGAGAGACAAAAAGGCACAGAGAAGCAGAATGGAGAGATGGTGAGAGGATGGTCCCAGGAGCTAATAACCTTCTAGTGCTCCTTCCAGTCCTACCTGACATCTGGCTGCATTATTATTATTTTTAAAAATTTTTTTAATTTAATTTAATTTTAAAAATTACTTTTACAGATCCCTATATCCTAATACAGGGATTTTTCCTTAAGCTGGCTTTTGCAATTTGCAATTTAAGAATCTTGACTAATCCATACTTTCCATATTACAGGAATTGTGAGGAGGTTTACATAACTATAGTGAGGAGTATACACAGAAAAACTGTGTCAGGGACATTAAGCTGGAAAGAAACAAGCTAACATTTTTTGGTACTTAAAGTGAGATAATTTTTAAATCATTTGTTAAAATAACTATATTCTGTTAATTTGGATGTAACCAAAAGAAAATAAGATAGATATATATATATAATCTGCATGCTTTGGATTTTTCTCCCTTATTTAAGTAAATGCTAAATAAGATAATGTTGTTAGTTATAAACTCTGTAAATGTAATATTTGTGTCCTGTCCTGGTGCTCATTCCCTTCCTCTGGGTCAATCCCATTACTATAATTAAGTTTCTGCTTAATCAATTTTATTTCGGTACTTAATAAAAAGAGGCAATTTTTCTAGATGTCCTGTTTTTCCAATTATATAACCACTAAGAAATCAATTGCTGAACAAAAGTTAAAGTAATATGATTTGAATGTGAATTACTCTCTAACAGAAGGACATAATGAGCTGGATGAAAAATCAGAACCTGTCTCCCCATCCCCACAAATAAATAAATAAATCTCAGCAAAAGCAAATCTTGGGATCCTTTGGATTTGTCAAACATTTCATGGATCTTCCAAAACATTTTGGCAGGATAATTCCCTAAAGTGATTCATTATCCATCAATTCATATTTCAATGTCACTTAATATTTGTTGAATATTCACAACATGCTAGCATTGCACAGCTGCTGAGAACATGATTCTCTGTCTTTCAACCTCACACTGCATGTTTTTTTAAAGATGAAAAAATAACATATTTCAAAATTTGTCAAGAGCATAAGAGAAAATTGGTCTAAAAACAAATCAATACACATACCCTTCAAGAATTAATCTCATACCCTTATTAGGAAGGTAATCATTGGTTCTGAAAGTGCAAAAATATGCTCCTTATATCCGTTTATATATATTTATATATTCCTTATTTTATTTATATATATATATATATATATTTACATGTATCTAGAAAATTGTATTCAATTTTGATTTGACTTTTCTGTATCAATGTATACTTTGTTTATTTTTTAAAGATTTATTTATTAATTTCAGAGAGAGAGAGAGCATGAGCACACGCTCGCAGCGTGGTCCTGAGCAAGAACGGGGGAGGGGGGAGGGTCAGATGGAAAGGGAGAAGCAGACTCCCCACTGAGCAGGGAGCCCAATGTAGGGCTGGATCCCAGGACCCTAAGATCATGACCTGAGCTGAAATCAAGAGGCAGACATTTAACCAACTGAGCCACCCAGGTACCCTTGTATCTGTGTATACTTTAATTCTACTATTACTTCTATAAAAATTTGTTTTATCCACAATGTAATTTTTATCCACAACCTAATTTTTGAATCTCTATTTAGATATATGGATATTCCCATTTCTTAACAAATACTGAAATTTCCTTTTAAGTGTTCCTTATTTGTATTTGCTTTCTAATTTGAAAATTATTACATGTATACTTGTATATTTTTTTTGGTTCCCATAAGAAAAAGCTCTAATCTCCATTTGCCCTATAAATCAACAAACTTCACTCCCGTACTTCATTCAAATATCTACTTAGAAAGGCCTTTCAGTCATGCTATCAAAAATAACATATACACAGCTCCTGGTGTAGTTTTTCTTAATATTCTGATGGATTCTAAAAGGTTTCAATTAAGATAAAATACAAAAAAAAGAGTGGTTTTTAAATGCTCATATAAAATCTGTTTTGATTTGAATGAATGTGAATTTTTGTTACATTTCTTTGACCTAAGGAATAATAAGGGGATATAACAATATTATTAGCTATTATATGGTGTCATAACTATTACTTTTTTCATAATAAAAGTAAAGACTCATAAAGAACATGGAACTCTACAAGAAAACTAAGAGGTTGGCTTTGGAAAAAATAATTAAATTTATTTATTATAGTGATTTCATGAGATAAACTGAGTTAGTATAGTTCCCATTCACTATCTTTTTTACTCCAGAATAACAGGCCGCTTCTTCTGTTCCCCCCTCCCCCCCATAAGAGGAAATTACCCTGTGGCATCTGTTTTTTCTCCTTTTGTTTCTTTCAAATAAAATATTATTTATTTCAGTCCAAAGTTTCCTTAAAATGTTGTATTTACTAGTATGCTTTACAGTACCTAATATATTTTAAATTAATATTAAAAGGAAAAAATAGTGATGAGCATTATAATTATTTATTAATAGCCCAAACAACTGCCTGACTTTTTATTTTGTTCTTGCTTGGAATTTCTTTTCATATTTCAAAGAGGGAGAGTGTGGAAAATAGCTATTTAGTTGAAGCTGGGTTTGTTTTCTGAAAATAGGGATATAAATCATATTAGCTGGAAGTTTAGAAAACAGATTTTTACCATTTCCTCAAAGGAGTAGAGAGGAATAATAAAAGGTTATAATGATATCAACACATTTTTGTTTTTCTGAGAACAGAGTACTATGTGCCAGTAGCCTTTTTTTTTTTCCTGATAGAAACAAGTTTAGGTGATGGTGGTTTTGTTGTTATCTATACAGATATCTGCCTATTTTTTTCTAATTTCTTGACCTGAAAGTCTATATGATAAGTGATAATTTGACTACAGATAAATATTGCTGCTGTATGCTCTCATAGCATCTATGTATACCCCTATCACAGCACCTTATTTGTTGAAATTGCATTGATCTCTTTATAGGTTTCCTCCTCATTAGACCATGTGCTCATAGAGGGCAAAGTTCATGGTCACATAGCTTTCGCACCAAGCATAAGAACAGAATCTGTATTATGGAGTCACCGAAACAGCCTGCTAGATGAGGCTTACATGTTTCCTCCCAGGTATCTACTTAATAAGTGGGTGCAGTTAAATGTGAAGCTTTATCCAAGAACTTTAATCAATATTTAAGTTACTCCAAGAAACTCTTTTCAAGAGGTTTGCAAGCACAGCCAACCATTTATGTCTCTTACATCTGAACTCTCATCACTTCATTTCAGTAGATTAGAATTCATGTCCCAGCTACCTCCCTCTGATAATATAAACTTATGAAAACCACCATCTTCTATAGACGATGATGATGATGATGATAAAATTACCTCATTCTATATCTCATTTTGTTTTCATAAATCACATATAGTTGGCTTTGCAAAATTAAGCAGGGTACTTTTACCTGTGATTGTAGCAAAGGCTCAAAAACAGAAGCTCAATATTAAATCTATTAAGAACTACTGTTTAATGAGTGCCTAAGTAATAAGGACTTATATTTAACCTCATAATAACCAGTTTGAGGTAGATATTAGTATTCCCATTATTCTAACTATATAGTTGGAAAGCAGGACTCAGAGAGGTGCAATGCATTATCTACGTTTCCAAGGTTGTAAATACGTGTTGAAGCAGGGATTAAATTCAGCTATTGTTTTTCTTTTCTCAAATTAAAAAAGAAAAAATATAAAGCAATGTCTTAAATCTGTGTCACATGTAATTCAGTTTAGAATCAATGATATATTCACAAAACCATCACATAAATTAGCAAAAGTAGTCATTCAAAATTGAAAATAGGAAAATGGGAAATCTCTAAAAAGTGAATTTTGACAGTGTCAGAGGCAAGTACTTTTTCCAGCCTTTATTGTCATTATTAGTACATACACCAAAACTGTTGCTATACATGCCACTCATACTTACTTTTTATTTTGGGTTTCTTTAGAAATAGTTGTGTCTATGATTTCTTCATGTGCTTCTTTGACCGAACTCTTTTCATGAGGCTTTCATTTTATTGCCTCTCCTTCCTGAAAAATACTGGAGGTAGCAATCACCTGTATAAAAATAATTTTATATTTATATAAATATAGAGAGATAAAATTTCTTTGAGAATGAATAAAGAGCACAAGAGAAGAATGAACAAAGAGCAATTCTTAAGAGATAAACTTGACCAGAGATTNGCTTACATGGAGACACTAAATAAGAAAGTAGTAGGGTTGATCCAGGATGAGGATTTTGGCAGGTAGATGTAATAAAGCGATAGAGGTACAGAGAATGAAGGTGATTGGCAAGAATTTTTAAAGAAGGAAATGAAGAATAAAGTAAAAGACAAAACTGATTGATATATAACAAAAAGCACAAATATAAACATAAGAATATAATCATAGTGGAAATAGTTTGAAAAATAAGCACCTGGAGGAGAGGTGTTCTTGAAAGAGCAGGAGTTTGAATGATTTTGGAGGTGGAGCGTTTTGGGTATGAAAAGTTCTAGGTTATGACCATAGGAATGAGTGACAGAGGGAGCGCTGAGGAGTCAGTTACTGAATATGAAGAAAACAAGGAAGCAAGAGGCCTGGTTATTGGTTATATGATCAGCCACATGGACTTTTGAAATGACCCAAGACGGGAGAACTTGGGCAGAGGAATCGTGTCAGCCAGGTGCAGAGGTATTCAGTGATGAGAAGTGACTTGGAAGTTGGTAGATGATAGAGACAAGGACTTGAGCCTCAAAGAATGTTGGTGTTAATGAAAGGGTGGGGAACTAACAGTCTGGGAGTCACAATGTGGGATATTGAGGAAATGGCCTCACTTCCGGACCTCGATGTACCTAGCTTGTGAAAGAATATATAGCCTCTACTTGAAAGGGATTCAGGGAGAGTATCTTCAGGAAATCAGGACTTAGTTAAGATCTGCCAAGTTCTACGATCCACTGAGAACAAATGTGAAGATAACCATCAAGAATGAGGAGCAGAGCAAACAAGAATCACAGACCTGCTCTACCTGACCTCTTTGCTAGGAATAAACAAGCTTCACAGTTATAAAAGTCCCAGGGGCACATAGTCTATCATTTTACATTTTGTCTAGTACCTACCAACTGTCTAGTACCTACCTACCAACGGGGCCTGGTAATTCCACATTAGTGTTATCTACTAAAGACTTACAAATACTTAATATGAGCCATTTGCTCAAGCATTTCCTTGTGACTGGATGAAAAATATGGTCTGTAGCAAATAAAAGTATTTCCCCCTGCTTTTCTTGTTGTCCTTTAAAAAATGTACCTTAACCTTCCATGTGGAAAGAAAGGGAACAGGAACAACTTTGTCTATGGGCAAAGAAAGTTTTGAGCAGCAATAAAGGCCTCCAAAGATGGATTGTGTCTCTCTAATACTTTTAATTACAATATAGATGTCAGGGTGGTAAAATAATTGAAGTACAGATTTTAAATAAAAGTTATAACTAAAAATTCTTACTGCATAAAACCTGCATTTTAAAAAAGCCTTAACCTGGTTCTTTAGAATGGCCATACCATTTTACATTTTCGTCTTTAGACCATAAGTTCTGCTGTATTCTTACCCATCCATTCAGTCACACATAGTTACCATCAGCTGTCAATCAATGTAATAAAGTAACATCAAAGAAATACATTACCACATAGGATCAGTGATTTTCCCATGTAAGCCTGTCAGCAAAAAATAAAGTCGGTTTCTTTTTAGAGTCAGTTTTTCTAAATAAACCACAAGCACAGTGAATGACAGTAAGTCATCTTCAATGATTAACAGAGAGGCTAAACTTTTGGCTCACTGGTTCCTTTTATAATAAACACTTGCTATTGTCATGAGGTCTAGTCTAAGTTGCCTTAAGAATTGCCTAACTCACTGGTTAGGTAAATTTTGCTATTATAAATTGTAGATACAATGGAAAACTATATAGGCATTTTAATGAGACAGATATTTATCTAATGACTAGAAAGATACTCATGATATGAGGTAGAGCTAAAACTATCAGGAGCTGTCAGCCCCAGCTTTCATAGTGTCAGCCTCAGCTTTTATTTGATCCTGATGAGGGATCTGGGTGTTACACCATCCATCCACCACAGTCATCTTGCATTGCTCAAATTGGCTTAGTGTTTGGTTTTTTTTTTTTTTCCTTAAGATTTTATTTATTTATTTGTCAGAAGGAGAGAGAGAAAGAGAACACACAAGCAGAGGGAGCAGCAGGCAGAGGGAGAAGCAGGCTTCCTCCTGAGCAGGGAACCTGACATGGGGCTTGATCCCAGGACTCCGGGATCATGACCTGAGCCGAAGGCAGAGGGTTAACCGACTGAGCCACCCAGATGTCCCAAATTGGCTTAGTTTTCATGCCAAGTTCATCTCATGTGGGATATGCTCCTTGAAGATTATGGTTGATCAAATTTCTTCGGAAAAGTTAGAAAAGTTAGTTGGATGAGTTACGGCCCTCAGTGAGGCTGTTGATCTAGAGTCGATAACTGGTAATCATCATACCCACTTCCAGAATCCATTCTCTGTTGCCCTCACTCTTGGCTAACGTGTCTGCTATAGTGGTGTCTTACCTGGAGGGGTGGCCCAGACCTGTAATCATGAGCCATCTGAGCCACTGGTTACCAAATGCTTTTTATACGGTGATTCTTTTTGTGTGCATGTGTCTTTATTATTAAAACTGGGCCTGGAAGCACTCAGAAGACCTAACGCCTCCTGATTGTTAGCATTAATTCTTCTCACTAGGATGGTGACTCCTCTTTCTTTCGGCTGGTCTCTTAGAGCAAGAAGCACAGAGTAACTGTGTGGCAGTCATAGCATAAGGTGGGAAGATATTCTTATTGTGTCCCACGTTTGAGGACCTTTGGATGTGCAGACTTTACATTTGCAAAGGTGGTGGGGAAGATTTCCCAAATGGGCCAGTGGGAATGATGTGAAACAGTGCCACTTCTGCTTGTACTTGGCTTCTACCCTTTATATTTTACCTACTAGAGACACAGTGCCATACTGTGATCATTGATTTAAGTTGTATTTCAAACTTGGAAGATGGCATTTTATCTTCTTATCTTCTCAGGTTATCATCTCTATGCCAGAGCCTTACCTGTATGTGTGTGTTTCCCAGCTTTACTGAGATATAATTGGCATATAACATATAAATTTAAGGTATATAGTGTGATAATTTGATACATATACATATTGCCAAATGCTTATCACAAAAAAGTTACTTAACATATCCTTCACCTCACATAATTATTATTTTGTTGTTGTTGTTATGGTGAGAATATTAAAGCTCCATACTCATAGCAAATTTCAAATATACGATATAGTATTGTTAGCTATAGTCACCACCCTGTACATTACATCCCCAGAACTCAATTATCTTGTGACCGAATGTTTGTACCCTTTGACCAGTCTCTCTCCTTTCCCCTCACCCCTTAGTCCCTGACAACCACCATTCTACTCGGTTTCTATGAGTTCAGTGTTTTTAGATTCTGTATGTAAGTGATACATATTTGTCTTTTTCTGTCTGACTGATTTTACTTAGCCTAATGCCTTAAGTTCTGTCCATGTTGCTGCACATGGCAGGATTTTCTTCCTTTTTATGGCTGAATAATATTCTAAGTCCCTGACTTACATTTTTCAACTTTATGATGGTGTGAAAGCAACATACAATTAGGGGAAACCATACTTCAAATTTTGGATTTTGATCTTTTGGGTTAGTGCTACGTGATATGATCCTATCTCATGATGCTGGGCAGTGGCTGCTCCCAGACAGCCATGTGATTGTGAGGGTAAACAGCTGATATGCTTACAACTATTCTGTACCTACACAACCATTCTGCTTTTCACTTTCAGTACAGCATCCAATAAATTACATAAGATATTAAATAGTTCATTACAAAATGGGCTTTGTGTTCCATGATTTTGCCCAACTGTAGGCTAATATAAGTGTTCTAAGCACATTTAAGATAGGCTAGGCTAAGCGATTTGTTTGGTAGGTTAGGTGTATTCAATGCGTTTTCAGCCTACAGTCTATTGAATTTATGATGGGTTGATTGCGACAGCCCCATCATAAGTCAAGGAAGACCTATGTGTTCGGGTGTGTATCTACATTCCACCTTTTCTTTATCGATTTATTCATCAGTGGACACTTAGATTGTTTCTATATCTTGGCTATTGTGAATAATGCTAAGCTGTGTTTTCAAGAAGCCAGTATGCCAAGATATCAGGCTGACAGATTCTGGGTGGTGCCATACATGATATAGTAAGTGGGTCTCACAGCTTTGTCCATTTCCACACCACTTTTTGTTTACATTAGTTTCTTTATTCTGAAACCATATGCTATAAGATCTCGTGTTGGTGGAGCCAGTATGCTCCAAGTCCTTGCCAGTAATGTTAACTGGGACTTTCTTAGGGGAAAAGACAAATGTATATACAAGGAATTTTTATCAATACAAGGGAAAATGAATTCTTTTCCCCCTTTCAGGGTAGTCAACAAGTTTCTTTTGGGTTTCAGAGGACTTAGAGACATTTTCTCTAAGGTAAAAGATAAAAGATTGCTTCTCAGAACCCCTCACTCAGAAGCAACACAGTAATTGACAGACCTCTTTGGATTCTGAAGGCAGCAAATTTAACAATTTGGAGGACCATTTCAACCCATTTACAAGGTGACATAAAAGCTTGCTGGTATTGAGTGAACTCTGGAGCAAGAAAAGGGGTCTGTAGCAGAAAGATACATATTTGGAATATATAAATTTTTGGAACTTCAGTTTGTAACAGTGGTTACTATTAGAGACCAAGACTGAAGGGCTAAAATAAAGGATTATTATTATTTTTTACTTATTAATCTTTGAACTTTAAAAATAATTAGTCTATTATTTTTAGAGTGAGTCAAAACAGAATTATCCAACTTCTCAAATTTAGATTGTATCTGTCTCTTGGCTACTGGTGTAATCTCCCCTCACTTAGTTCATCCAGGGCAAAGATATAGTTCAGATACTGGAAAAACTTTCATACCAGTTCTCCCAGAGTTTGATCTTTTGATTCTAATTCTTTTTTTCATTTTGTCAGACATTCTTATTTCCACTCTGAGTTTTCTACCCATGGGGATTTTATTTATTTATGAGCTCCTGTGTATTTACTGCATGATTCACTGTCACTGGTTTTCATTTTTCCATCTGAGCTAATCTGTACATGAATATAGGTCATGTGGATTTAACTTCTGCAATCAAGGAGATCGATTGCAATGCCGTCATCATGTGTTTTTCTCCATGGAATTTGTGTATAGTTTGAATGACTGCACCTGCCCACGGTGGGGGTGAGGGACGTCTTTGCAGGGACTCAGGTTATTACTCATGACACTCTGCAGGAGGAGAAGGCTGAAGGGGGTTGTCAAAGCAGCAGGAGAGTATGTGGCAGCTTTCTGTGGTTGGGGGCTGGCAGAGAGTGTGCAATCCATTTCCAGACCAAAGCCAGGTCCTCTAAGTTTAGTGCTTATCTACTTGACCTTGCTGACACCTCATTATTGCAGGTTCCCATCTTTAAAAATGATGTGCATTTGGTGTCTATGATCTCACTTCCTCCTCTCTCTTTTCTCTGTTACTTAAATTGTTATTCCCTGTCCCCTATGCTTCATACTAAGCCCATTAATTTCCCTCTACAGAAAGGTACTCTATCACCCTAACTATATCAGAAAAGAAAATGCCAAGGCAAAACAGAGCTGGAAGCAGAGGAGAAGGAGAATTGGATTGACTTTGTAGGCAGAGAAATGTCCCAAACCTCTGAGTTTAACTTTGTATATGTTGTTGGGGTTTCAATGAGCGTAACAATAATTAATCACTTTGCAAAAAATCTTGCAAAGAAGGATTATAAATTATTGAATCAGGAACTCATTTCGGTAGTTATTTAATCTATTTACTTCACAGATGAGAAAAGAGATGAGCGATATTAGCCACACTTCTTATGGCCACACAGTCCTACAAGGAAGAAGTTTTGTAATCTGGAGCACATAAAATAGGATTGAGAGTGGGTGTAGCAGTGGTAAGGTCCAGCTCTCAGAGTGACCTCTGGTGTCTAGGAACACAGAGCACTGAGGCAGAGACAGTCCAGTGTCCTGGATGGATATATCGGTCAGAAAACCCTCCTCAGTCCATCCTTGGGGCCACAGACTTGTCTGTCCACACCTTTTCTGGAAATTTATGGTTGATAATGATACTAGGCCTCATCTTCCCAGATTTAATCCTGATGGTAAAGAAAGCATCCTGTACCACTCCCAATTTTTCTGACTCTGCATTGGAAAGTGCTTGTTTTTATTCAGGGTTCCATCTTTGGGATGAGAATGGAGCTGAGAGAAAAAGAGAGAGAAGAGGAAAAAAAGACCCTTGGTTCATGGGCACCTCATTCTCAGGATATTCCCCTAAAGAAGTTAATGTAAGGTCAACGTCACTATTGACATTAAGTGATAAAAGTGAAACATTGCAATGAATTTAAAGAAACAGGGAAGCTAGGCTATTTTTAAATTTATACAAAATGGGAAATCCATAGAGTTCAAATTTATAGTTGCATATAAAAATAAGATTATTTAAATTTACCTCTTTATATTATGTTGAAGCACCTCACGATGGAGAGAAATTACGTAAAGAAACAAATGTACAAACAGGTGCTGATAAGTGTTGAAGAAGATTGCTTAGATGAGGGCATCCTTACAAACGTTTTCTGAAAACATAAAATTGAAAAATATATTTCTAAAATTTAAAATAGAAAATGGTCAAGAAATAAAAATTACGTATTCTGGATGTTACTTTATGTTTCTATTTTTTAAAGCGGGATTTGGCATTCTCTCTTTTATGTGATCCCAGCTATACCAGAGTTTCAAAACTGGGGACAATTTTGTGTTCTCCCCAGCAGACGTTTGGCAATATCTGGAGACACTTTCGATTGTCGCACCTGAGGGAAGATGGAGCTACTGGCATTTTGTAGGTAGAAGCCACATGGGCTGCTAAATATTCCCCCGTGTGAGCAGCCTTCCAACGACACAATGATCTGGCCAAAGTGTCAATAGCACTGAGGCTTAATTGTCTTTAACTAACTTGTTGGGGCACCTGGGTGGCTCAGTAGGTTAAGTGTCTGCCTTTGGCTCAGGGCGTGATCCCAGGGTCCTGGGATTGAGTCCGGCATCTGGCTCTCTGTTCAGCGGGGCCTGCTTCTCCCTCTCCCTCTGCCTGCTGCTCCCCCTGCTTGTTCTCTCTCTCTTTGTCAAATAAATAATTAAAATCTTTGAAAAAAATAAACTAACTTGTTAAAAGCTTCAAATTTTCTTTAAAAAAATCAATAAATTTTAGCTATTTTAATTAATAATGTAATTTAATAGCTATTTATAAATGTCAAAGTATCAACTTGAATCTCTAACATAAGGCCTATACTTTGTGGAAAGTAAAACAGAAATGTATCAAATATCTCCTACAATGTTCATATCTTATTTGTTCTTGTCATAAGTGACCTATGTAATCCCTCTTCATTGGTAGAAAAGAGCAGGTGCATCTACTGTATGATGATTGCTGTGAATGAGCTTGCTCCACAGGCATTCTGAACCCCAACCCCCTTTTAGCATATGAAACAAAAATAACAAGCTACAGTTCATAGACAGGATTTATAGTCTTATACTTCCAGATGTGATTATATATATATATAGCTATATATATATATAGTTCTAGATGTAATTTATATATGTATAGTTTTTATATATATGAATATATATATGAATATATACATACATACATATACATGTATGTGTGTGTATTTATATATGTGTGTGTGTATATATATGTATATATATGTATATTTCTATGTGCGATGTGTAGTCCTTTGATTAGATGAACTAGGACAAAAGTTTTATTTCAAGCTAAGTCATGTGGCTAGGGAGTCAGGGTCCAGGAATCCATTTTGCTGGGGCAGATATCGGCAGATGCAGTGTGGAGCTGGGAGAGGCTGTAGCAACATCCTCCTGATTTCATATGCAGTTTCCTGCTTTTACCTCTTCTGGATTGTGGCAGGGGCAGCAAGTCCTTTAATAAACCGATTCTACAATGTAGCTTTCTGAATGATTCCTGAAAACTCCATCCAGAGTTGGGGTCTTCAGCCCTCCTATGATCCTGTGTGGCCTTGAATGTCCTCAGGTATGTTCCTTCTGGGTATACTGGCTAAAGTAGATTCTTTTCTCTGCAACTGAACACTGACTGATGCAGACTTAACAAAAAAATAGCACGGGGAAGAAAAACTCACTTGAGAACCAATATTTGACTCTTCAACCTTGGAACCTCATTCTCAGCCTTGAAATGATGCCTCTGGGAAGAACATGGCACATTACCGTTATTTATATTATCTCACATAAATTACCAACACAAGTTGGTACTTTGCTTTCTGTTTTTATTCTCTAGTTGTTTTTTTTTTTAAATCTATTCAGAAACCGGCTGGTCTCCCCTCACATCCAAAAGAAGTGAAATTCTTTCAGTGGTTCAAGAAAGGTTTATGGAGAATAGAAAATCCCATTTGTTATATTGTGAGAGAGTATAATGCAAATAAGGCAGCCCATGTTTTTGTATTTGAATATTAAATTGCATTAATATATGATATAGTAGTGATAGTTATGAGCTTAGGAAAAAGACTCTAAAATGCTATTCTGTCTTCATAATTCTAAAAAAGGAAAAGGTAATTATGGAATGGTTACCTGGCATGTTTATCCACAAAATATTTTCCTTGCTTTTATAAAATTGAGGATTATAATTTTTCCAAATGTATCTTTATTATTTTTATTTTTTTAAAATTCAACACAATTTCTCCTTCTTTCCTTCTCTCCTTATTCTCTCCTTCTTTCACGGTCATTTTTAGCTTTAGGATCCTCTCTTATTTTCCATCCTTATTTTACTCAGTTATCTAGTTAGTCAATGCATGTTTGCTGAGCGCCTGCTGCCTGCTGAGTGCTGTGCTAAGTTCTGGGAATAAAGAAGTAACTCTCTACTTCTCTAAAGCTCTCAGGGTAGTGGGTACGGGTGATAAAAGAAAAGTAAGCACCAAAACAAGTGTGAAATTTTATACTGTGCTATTTATGATGAGTGCTGTGAGGGAAGAGAACAAGATTTAAAAGAAAGGATAGCAGGCTAATTTAGACTGAGTCAGTAGAGAGCAGTTTGAGGAAGTGACATTTGAGTTAAGGACTCAAGCATGAAAAGGAATTATCCAGGTTAAAATGCAAGGAACCGGATTTCAGAGCAATACTAAAAATCAGCAAAGGAAAGAATGGCTTAAAAAGCTTGTGAAAGAGGCAGGTGGAAGCCAGGAGATGCAAAGAGTTGTAGATCCAATAAAGAGTTTGGATTTTAGCTTAAGTGTAAAAGAAAATCAATGAAGGGTCTTTTTTAGGGGGGAGAGGCTGGTGAGACATCATATTGACATGTTGAAAGATAATGGGTTAATGTGTCAGAATGCACTGGATGATGGAAGGGGGGAAGGAGGCAGACCTGGTCAGGGGTTATTCCGGTAGCTCAGGTGGCCCAGGAGAATGCAGTAGAGCTGAAGTGGGGAAGAAGGATCAAAGAACTCTTCAAAGCCAGAAAAAATAGGGTTAGGTGAAAGATTAGATACAAAGGGGTGAGTATTATGGGTTCAATTGTGTCCCCCCCAAAAGGTATGTTTAAGCCCTACCTCCCAATACCTCATAATGTGACCTTATTTGGAAATAGGGTGTTTGCAGGTGTGACCATCGTTAAGATGAGGTCATTAGGGTGGACCCTGAATCCAATACAGCTGGTGTCCTTGTAAGAAGAGGGAAATTTGGACAGACCTATAAACAAACAGAGGAGAAGACCACGTGAAGATGGAGGCAGAGATGGGCACAGGACAAGGAACATCAAGGATTCTTTGTTACAGAAGTTCTAGGAAACTAATACAGTGAGGGAGAAAGAAGCATTATGAATTCTCAAAATACAACTGACTTTTGGTCAGTGAATAGTTCTATAAGTTTCCCATTCTTGTGAAACCTTCACAAAACATTTAAGCTTATTTTAATTTTCCCCTTTCTGAATTCCTCTAGCTCCTAGGATTTGTCCTTGCTCTTTCTGGCACTCCTTTGAATTGACGAAAAATTATTATCATCCTGTCTTATGATAGAGACTGGGGAGAAGACAAAGACCATTAAAGCAGCGTTTCAGCTTCAAGTTCTTTTCATCATAAACTTTGAAGTATCAGTGTGTGTATACCATTGAAGGGCTATTAATTCTCTGAATTTATAAGTACACCCAGTCAGGGCTGGGTACATACCATATAACAGAAATTATTTTAAAGGCAATAATGCTGTATAGTGTTGTACAAACATTAATAAAACTAGGAGGTACCAAAATGGCAATTAAAAATAAGCTTTGGATTAAAAAAAAACCCTGAATTATTCATACTTCTATTGCTTACTAGCCATATGATTACAAGATATTAATTTCTACCTTTATTTTTTATGACAAATGAGTATTTGAACTATTTATTAGTGTCAGGCATATGGGAAACACTGAAATAGATGGTGCCTTTTATTAATATTATTAATATTTCTATTTGTTGAATGGAGTTGAAATAATTAATAGTGTAATAGTGAAGGACTGTGATAGCACTAATAAATATGTAAAATGTCTCTAGTGTTAGCTGAAGTTAGGATGACATCTTCAGTATAATCTTTCAGCTTTGCAGTTGGTCTATTGTGGATTCTTCCAAATATGTGTTTGTCAAGAGTGTCTGGGTGGTGAATGTACCTGAATGAATTTCTGAATACCTCAGTGAGTTGGTCTCATTCTGCAATGATTCCTTTAAGAATTTCTTATATCTTTTCTTTATTATTTACTATATCTTACTATTTATTTATTATTTATTATTTACTACACTACTCATTTACTCAAATTACTTATAAAGCTTCTTACCAATGTAATGTTACATTTTTTCCTATACTTTGTTGCAATCCATGTTTTCTGTTGATTACATTATTAGAGTTACATTTATCTTGTTTATGTTTTTATTTTTCTCATTGAAAACAAAATAAAATTTCTCTGCTGCTTAGGTATGAATTGATTTCTTTCTTTGAAAGTCATTATAGCATTCACTCATGAATATATCTTACCTATTTTATTATTTCTGTACACTATCACTTTATTTTTTTTCTCTCCCATAGCACTTGGCCAATACATGTTAACAATAAAAATAACATATTTCATAATAATTGGTTTTAAAGACATCTAAGGAATGTTACATAAAGGAATCCTCCAAAGAACACATGGAGTTAAAATATCAACAGAAATGATGGACATGTTAATTAGCTTGATTGTGATGATCATTTTACAATGTATACATACATCAAAACATCCTGCTTCACACCATAAGTGTATACAACTTTTACTTGTCAATTGTTCCTCAATGAAGCTAAAAAAAAAAAAGAGAGAGAGAAAGAAAGAAATCCTGGCTTAGTTGCTTTGAAAGTTTACTGATTTGGCAATTGTAATCGTTCTGAGATGGAACTATGTTCTTACTTTTTTTTTTTTTTTTTAAGATTTTATTTATTTATTTGACAGAGATAGAGACAGCCAGTGAGAGAGGGAACACAAGCAGGGGGAATGCGAGAGGAAGAAGCAGGCTCATAGCGGAGGAGCCTGATGTGGGGCTCGATACCATAACGCTGGGATCACGCCCTGACCCGAAGGCAGACGCTTAACCGCTGTGCCACCCAGGCGCCCCATGTTCTTACTTTTAAACAATAATAAATTGCTTGTGTAAGAAGATTTATCTATTTTACCTATGAAGTCATTCTACAAGTATGATACAGTAAATGGGTACTTAGTTTACCAGAAACCATGAAGTGGATTTTGTGCACTTTTCAATATGCCCATTTAAAATATTTAGTGGAATTATTTGCTTATCAGTTTATCATTTAACTAGAAATTTGTACCTGTGGTACACCATATGATCAGGTGCTCGTGTCCATTTTTTAAAGACAGACAAGCCGTTAACAGGTATCAGCATAAGGTCAAGAGCTGGAAATCCTGGTTTGCTGCCTTTCTGAGGAACCCTTCTTGACCTGAGGAGGAACAGTGAACAGGACTAACAAAGTATTTAAAACATTTGTCAGTGTTCCTCTTTAATAACCACAGGTTTTCATACCTGGAAAGCTTGTTGAAAGGTAGAATTGCTTAGCCATACAAATACTGCACAAGAATATTCTTCTTTCAAAATATTAAAATATTAGTATAAAAATGAATTGACCCTTGATCATTACCTCCTCAAGCTTGATTTTTTTTTGCCTTAGTTCACATCACCACCTGACATCACTACCTGCATAAGTTTGAAATTTATGCTCTTAGTACTTTTCTAAGTGTTTATACACATTACCTATACAGTATGGGTATTTTTTTTTATTCTCAAAAATAAGTGTCAATGTAATCTAACAAGTTTTAATCTGTTTTCCATGGTATAAGTGTTTCATAGTCCCCTATTGAGAACTTTTGTGGGTTTTTTTTTCCCCCTTCAATTTACTGCTTTTATAAACAATCACAAAACAAACATCCTTATATATGTCTCCTGGAGGAAATATGGAAGTTTTCCACCAGACTATAAGGTGAATTAAATGTTAGGTGTTACAGAGTTTTGGTTTGGTAGTATCTGGTTAATTTTAAGAGATATTGTCAAATAGTTCCCAAAGTGGCTCTACCAGTTTGTTCTCTCATCTGCAACGTATAGATGCCTATTTTCCCTTCAACTTCAAGACTTGATAGCATCAAGCTTTTAAAAGGTCTTATTGATTAATTTACAAGATCCTGGTTACCAAAACTATTTGCATATTTTCATGTATACTTATGCTTTTCTGTGACTTCCATGTTAATACACTTGAATCGTTTTTAGGTTGGCCTTTTGCCATTTTCATTCTAATCTTTGGGACATTTTAAGATCTATTCAGTTTAGAGTGTCATCTCTGGACCTGTGCTCTTCCACCAGTGATTTATTTCTGGTCTACAAACTGGTGGGTGGAGAAACTGAAAGTCAGTGGGCTGAGTAATTTTATGATTATTCAATATTTTAAGAAAAAGACTTATATTTTACATATGTTTTTAAATTTTGTTTTCCTGATAATTCGCTTTTATTGTATTCTATAAATCTATTGGTCTGTTAAAGATTAAAAATAGGAAAAAATGGCTCTTTGCTACAGAGAGTTTGAGAGCTACTGCTTTTTGAAATTTTAAAAATATTCTTCCTCTATCTTTTTTTTTTTTTTAAAGATTTTATTTATTTATTCGACAGAGATAGAGACAGCCAGTGAGAGAGGGAACACAAGCAGGGGGAGTGGGAGAGGAAGAAGCAGGCTCATAGCAGAGGAGCCCGATGTGGGACTCGATCCCATAACACCAGGATCACACCCTGAGCTGAAGGCAGACGCTTAACCGCTGTGCCACCCAGGCGCCCCATTCTTCCTCTATCTTATCATTTAACTTTATTAATGCTGTATTAGTGGAATTCATGCTATTAATTATGGTTTAGTCTTTGTAACAATATTTTTATTTATAACTTTTCCTTTTTTGTCTTATATACCCTAGCCTACACTCAAAGCATTTTCTTATATTTATAATATTCTGTTTTATGTTTTTCTTGAATCCACCTAAAATTTATATTTGTGATAAGTCTGAGATGAGAGCTAACTTATTTGCCCAAATATTCATCTAATTTTCCAAGAACATTTATGGAATAATATTTCTTTTCTTCACTGATATGAGGCACCATCTTTTTCAAATACATAATTATGAGTCTCTTACTGAATGTTTATTTAGTTTTATGGATTTCATTGTCTATTCATGCATAAATACCACAGTTCTTTTAAAAGTATATTTGACTATGGTAGGATAGATTGTCCTTTTTGTTCATCTCCAGATTCCTACAAATTTATCTTTTATATGAAATTCAGAATCAGCCTGTGAAATTCTATTAAATCTATTGGATATTGATTTTATTGATTTACATTGCAAAGACTTTTTATATTAGTTAAGTAAAAACTATGTTGAGATTTGCCATCAACGAAGATGTTATATATCTTTATTTTTTCAGGATTGATTATGCCATTCTGTATACATTTATAATTTTCTCTTTAGAGGTCAAAATATCTTCTTCAATTTTTAAATCTCTATTCTATCCTATCTCTAAAAATACTTCTTTTTCATTTTTTATATTTTATTTAAGCCTTTTCTTATTTTTCCTGAATCAGTCTTATCCAATATTTTTGTTATTAACTTAAATCTTTTCATACAATCCAGTTTTTCTTTTGTTGGTCACGTTTGAATTTTTAATTTCATAAATTTTAGCATGTTTTTAAATTTTGTTTTCTGAGAATTTACTCTGAAATTCTTCTGCTGTCATAAGCTGAATACTTTACTCATTTTTTATGATGTATATTCTTAAGCACTTTATACTTTTTATTATTACTGTGAACATGATTGTTTTTGTCTCATATTGGCAGAATTTAGAAAAGTTATTGTTATATATACATTATACTTTAATCCTCCTTTATTGCTTAACTCACTTATTGGGTCTGTTATAAAGATATTAGTTTTTCCCTCTCACATATATTAATGATATATAAAAATTATCTTTCCAATTTCATTTATCTTCTTATTTTATTGCATTGGCTAAGACATTTAATATAGTGATAGATAGTGGTAGTGATAGCAGAAATTCTAATCCTGTTTCTGATTTTAGTAGGAAAGAATATAATGTTGTCCATTAGCTGTTTCTGGTGTGATGTGCATCTTGGACTTCCAATAAATGTGCATGATCAGAATAAGAGAATTCTATTATCTTCCTAGTTTGCCAGGAGATTTTTATTTGTTTTTTGTTTCTTTAACTTGAAAGGTTATTGAATTTTAACTTTTTTTTTGATTTAATAGTGAATATAACTTGCATGCATAAAATAATTTTCTTAGTTTTTACCTATGGGGCCTTCTCTCATGAATTTATATGTGGTCATTTTTGTAGATATTGTATGTGCGTTTCAACTGAATGTGTATTGCCTTTTGAATGCAGTAGTGTTTACTTTTTATGTTACTTAAATTCTCCCTTGTCTTGTAAATTTTGGTTTATTTTATCTGCTAGTTTCTGGAAAAAGTGTGCTACAGTTCCCATGATGATTGTCAAAATGTTAAGTTTCTCTTTTGTTAGGTTCAGAAAGTTTCACAATTTTAAAATCTTTTTCGTGGGTGGATCATTTCTTTTTCAACATGAAATATCCCATTTTGTATTTTCTAATAATCTTAACGTTAGATTTCAGTTTTCTGACATTAATGATGCGACATTATTCTTATGTAGACTTAAAAAGCAAAACTCAACTCAATAAATCAATTCCAGGAGAGGCATTACCAGTGCAGTACTCAGACCTCAGAAAATGTAGCTGGTGACTGATCATACATGAAAGGATGTAAGAAATGATTAAAAATGTGATAAGGAGTTTCATTAATAAAACATAAAATGCAATTTTTAGAAACAATTGAAGGGAGGCTAATGATTTTAGTTTTGCTCCTTTAAGATTGTGGCAAAGATATTTCTTTTAGGCCCTTGCAAATGGAGTTTTAGAACTCAAGTTCACCCAGATAAAAAGCACATGATAATTTTTTGAATTCTTGAAAGTAATTCAATTGTCATCCAGGAATTCAACAATCGTCTTTCCCCCCTCACCTTTACTTCTCTAGTATTTAAATAAAGTGTCTGGGATATGGTAAGACCTCAGTGAAGGACTGGGAGGGAGGCAGCTTTCCAATTTCATACCTAGCTTTATTAGTACTACTTTTCTTCATAATATACCAAGCTCCACTTGGTTTAAGCAACTAAGGAAGAAGGGAAATTTACTCAAAGATTTTCATGGTCTTCAGTCAAGCAGCTTTTCTTGTTTTTAATGCAGCAAAGAGGTCTAAGAGGGAATGTAGAGGGAGATAAAGCAAGAATAGAAACCAGATGGCGGTATGTAAGAAACTACAGAAAGAAAACATATGCTTTGGATGTAAAAATCTTTCAGATAATTTTGTCAGCAAATAATTCTTGTCTTTCCAATAAATTTGTCAGCAAATAATTCTATCAGCAGGAGAAAGGTAGCTATTGGGAGCCATAGGTCAAGTGACATTTGTTTTCAAGGAAAATAGAGAGTGGGAGGAAGTGTGCTGAACATACACTACAACGTTAGAAATTGAAAGCATAGTGACAGAATTTGAAAATGTATACACGGAAGGATGATTTAAATAGAGCTCCGAGAGAAGAGCAGAAAGCCAAGGATTAAATCCTGGGAAGGGGAGAAAGAAGGTCCCTTCAAGGTGATAGAGGAAAAACAGGAGGTGTGTGGGGAACCAAGATAACTCAAATATTTACCCATGAGTTCAGAAACCTCTGGCATTCACGTCATCAGAGAAAACAAAATGATTTGGTGTGTGTTGTAAGCCGATGTAATTCCCAGGGTCAGACAAAATTCTAACAGTCTCTCACTTCCTTTCTTTATTCCTTTTCAACTTCGAATCCCACCCCCCCACCCCACAACCCTTACTCATATGCTATGCCCCGATAGCGATTTGCTCATACAGAGTTCTGTATTTCATCTCCTCATGCATCTGAGTCAACTTTCAGACAAGGAGGAGCAACTCAGCACGGACTAAGCTGTAGTGCAGTGTTTTTGGAGTCTAGGCCAAGATCAGGGAAGAGGCCAGACTATAGAGATCGAAGCCAATCAAATGAGAGGAAACTTATAGGGGAGTAATTTACAGCCAAGTCACAGACCAGCCAACTCAGTCACTGTTCAGAAGAAGCCATACAAAGAGAATTAAAAAGCCAGGAGAGGAGAGGGAGAGTCTTTAAACTGGGGACTAAAGAAAGACTCTGAGTGAAAAAAGGACTAGTTGCTTTTTATAGGGCACTTCAGGCCTACAGCATGGGCACACAAGGAGTTACTAAAAGCTTAGACTCTGACCTGTTTCCCTACTGTGTTTTTTTGCTCCAAAATTGTCTGTTTAACCCTTTTCCTTCCCACTTATCTCAGTTTTGTAGTAGGGAAACAAAACAAAACAAAACACACACACACACAACAACAAAAGGGAATATCTAATTAAAATTTATAATAGACTTAACTCCATAAGTAATAATTGGTAAGTTTAAAAGGAGGGTTTTGTTTTGTTTTGTTTTTCAAACCTAGATGAATCTCTAATCAGTAGAATGTTTTGGAGGAAGTGAGCAAAACCCTGGCCTGAATGTTGATAAATTGGACCAGTTAACTTGTGGCTTCAATTTAACTATGTTTGAATCAGAAATCTGTCTTTTATTAGACTGAGCCTTTTCTAATTTTGTGTTTTCTTTATTTTAGTTTACTTTCTCCTTAGTTCTTAGTAAAGTTATTTTCAAATTTTAGCTTTTCTTTGTCTAAGCAAAGAGCAAGATGGGAAAGGAGTTTTTGTCCATTTCTGGGTCTTGCAACAAGAAGACAATATGGTGTCCCTGGAGGCTGAAATAGAGACAAAAGAGAACCAAGAGGGAGGTGTAAATCCTGGGAAGAGAAAAATCACTCACATAGCCATGGTTTTTGTCTTGATGATCTCTGTTTTAATCTACTCACGCTGCTATAACCGAACACCATATACTGGGAGCCTTATAAACAACAGAAACTTATTCCTCCCAGTTCTGGTGGCTGGGAAGTCCAAGATCAAGGCATCGGCACATTTGCTGGTAAGGTTCTGCTTCCTGGTTCATATATGGCTGTCTTTTCAATGTCTGTGTCCCTGCAAGGTGAGAAGGGGCAAAGGATCTCTCTGGGGTCTCGTTTATAGGGACATTAATTCCATTCATGAGGACTCTACCCTCATGACTTAATCACCTCCCAGAAGCCCCACCTCCCAATACTAGCACGTTGGGTGTTAGCTTTCAACATATGAAGTTTGCGGGGACACAGTCTATAACAATCTTCCATATAGACTTTTTTTTCCCCCACAGACTTTTTCAGTATTTATGTCCTAAACCTAGTTTTGTAATCCTATTTTAAGAACCTGGTGGCAGAGTCTTACTAAAATAGTTTTCAAGATAGGGACTCAAAATCTACATATTTATCAACCTCTTCCCATAATGCTTAAACTTCCAGCAAGGCATACTCAACATGACAGTGAAGTAAAACTCTACTCTTGACAAGTCTTATTTTGTTTTTGTGCTTTCATTAAACTCTTTGAGAATTGAAAAGGATTCAACTTGAAGAATATGACGTCACTTATTTCATGAGGGCTAGGAATTTGCCAAACAAAAAATATCTCCCCAACTGTTGTATCGCCCATGGGACAATTTCAACAGTTGATTTTTTTTTCTTCCATGTTAATTTTCTTAATGTTCTTACAAATGATAGAGAAAAGGAAACATACTAAGTTCAAACAACATGTAACTTAATTAACTAGCTAGCTATCTGCCATGAGCTATCAGGAATAGGAAACCTGAGATTACAGTGCTTATATATATAGTGGATGCTCACCAAATAGTTATCTGCTGGCTGACAAGAAGAAACAAAACGTTTTATAAGGAGGAAAAGAAGACAACATTGAGTTATGTGGTCATTAAAAACAACCCACTTATAATTTGGCTTCGACCTTCCCAGAAATATTCTAATGTGTTGCCTCTTAGTGGCTTCCTGACATTTAATTCTACCTCTTATTAAATTTTTATGAGGTGTAATTTTTATACAGGGAAATAGACTCATCTTAAGTGCAGAGTATGTGACAAATGCATGTGCCTGTGCTATCCACACCTCTATCTTTTTTTTTTTTTAAGATTTTATTTATTTATTTGAAAGAGAGAGTAAGCGTGAGAGGGGCTAGGGTCAGAGGGAGAAGCAGACTCCCCGCTGAGCAGCGGCCTGATGCAGGACTTGATCCTGGGACTCCAGGATCATGACCTGAGCTGAAGGCAGTTACTTAACCAACTGAGCCACCCAGGCTCCCAACACCCCTATCAAGATAGAGTATTTTCAACACCCCAGGAACTTTCTTCCATTCTTTCCAGAATCAATTAAATTCTCAGGGCTAACTATTGTCTAATTGTTATCATGACATCAGTTTTTTCTGTTATAAAAATTCATGTAAATGGGGAATATTTTTTGGAATAATCCAAGTTCTTAAGTGGAATCATCCAAGTTCTTTGACCATTCTTTTTATTATCAAGTAGTATTCCATTGTATGAACACCATTTGTTTATCTGTTTTACTTCTGATGAATATCTGTATTGTTTCTAACTTTGAGCCATTATGAATAAAGCTCCCATGAATATTTTTAAAGAAATCTTGTTTGACATATATTTCAGTTTATTTGGGCAAATACCAAGGAAAGGGATTGCTAAAGTAAAGGATAAATCTATGTTTAACTTTGTAAGAAATAGCCAGTTTTCCACCAGCAATGTATGAGAATTTTGGTTCCTCCAAAACGTCAGTATTTCAGGTTGTCAAACATTCTAATTGTAACCATTCTAGTTTGTGAAGTGATATCTCATTGTGTTTTGAATTTGAATTTCCTTGATGACTAATGATATAGAACACTTTTTAAAGTGCTTATTTGACTTTTGTATATCTTCCTTATTTTCCTTCATACGGTGTTTATGCAAGTCTTATGTTCATTTAAAAATTTTTGGTTCTCTTGTTGTTAATTAATTGTAAGAGATCTTTATATATTCTGGATACAATTACTTTGCCAGATACAAGTGTTCAGGATATCTTCCCCAGGCTGTGGCTCACCTTTTCACTTTTTTTAACAGGGTTTTTGGATGAGCAAGTGTTTTAATTTTGATGAAATCCAATTTATCTTTTTTTTTCTTTTGGTGGTTCATGCATTTTGTGTTCTAAGAAAGTTAAAAGGGTTAGAGAAATTCTCCAGCAATCTTCTATAAGCTTTATGATTTTGGTGTGTATTTTTAGATCTACAATCCATCTCAAATGGGATCTTTTTAGTATGTAGTAAAATAGCGTTTAGGGATCGATGTTCTCTTTTTTCCTTATGAATGTTGCCTATTTTAGCATCTTTTGGCAGGAAGATATTTATTTGCACTATATTGTTTTTAATGTCTTTGTTGAAAATTAATTAATTGAGTATATGTATTAGGTCTATTTCTAAGTCTCTTTAGTTTCATTGAATTTATTTGTACATCCTTACACAAATCTAAATTGTCTTGATTAATGCACCGTGTTCTAAGTCTTGAGGTCATGTAATATAAATCCTCAAAAATCGTCTTTGTCAGGATTGTTTTTGACTATCTAGATACTTATAATTTACATATATAATTTAGAATCACTTTCCCAAGTTCTAAAGAAAAAATTGCAAGAAAAATTTAATGGAATCACATTGATCCAAAGGACACTATAGGCCACCTTAACAATATTGACTCTTGCAATCTGTTAATTTAATATATATTTTCACTTACTTATGTATTCTTTATTTTCTTTTCTTCAAAATTTTTGTATTTTTCTGTGTATAGGAGTTGCAGATTCAATTTTGAAACAGATTAACTCGCAGAAAGTTTATTGAAGAGAGTTCTCTTGGGATAAATAACCTACCTATGGTGAAACCAGTGGAAGAAGGATTACTTAGAAGGAGAAGTTGGGTTAAAATGCAGTTACAACAAAGGTGCCAGTTCTTTTGATGGGAATATCAAACTCTGGGACAGACCTTCAAAGTTGTTCTGAACTGGAGCAAAGTAACTGGACTTTTAAGGCCCTTATCAATCAGTTGTTGGTTTTAGGTTGTACTAAGAAGATGTGTAGCCTTGGATGAGTTTGCTCTCTCTAGCTGACACAGTTTGCAGAGAGGGCTCACAACTGACAGCTATCTCCTAACAATGCTTCCAGCAACTAGGAGAATAGTTCCTTCAGTACTAAAGGGCTGGTGTGCTGGGTTGCACAGGACTGCATCCACTATAGTTCATCCTTTGTGCCATTTGAATCCACTTCATAAAATTTCTGGGAACAGATCCATTAGGACTCTGATGGGCCTTACTTCCCAGAGGAAATGTGTCATAGGAAGTTTAGTGAGATGAACTATAGCCTCTCCCACTGAAACCAGTCTCTTGGCCACAATTGATACGCATCATCTCCATCCTCTATTAGCCATTCAAGATTCCCCTCACCTTTGGCTAGAAACTAAACTCATTTAGAAAGTTTACTTAGTGGCGTGATGAACAACCTGAGATCTGAGGGTATTAAGAGCCTGGTCACCATGCCATTCTTTGGATGTGGCTGCTATACTTATTCATTAACTGATTAGATTGTGCAAACGGGGCACGAAAAAATGCTGAAGTGTGCCGTCTGAGTGCTAAACTTGTTCCTCTATCATGTAACAATAGTCCTAGCTCCTTGTGATAATCAGGGACACTACCCCTCAGTTCCGTGACTTCTCCATATTTCTGCTTTTCTTTGGGCACTTGAGTTCAAAGTTATCAGGCAATAGCCAGAGAACAAAATCTATTGAGACTTGTTAGGGTGCCAGGTGACAGGGATGACAAAGAATTGAACCAAGAGTAGAGCAACAAGCCGGACAGAGTTTATTCATTCTCCGAAGGAGAAGAGGGGCCAGACATCAAGAGAAATGTCGGCTCTGATTTTCTGTTAGGCTGCACCTTTTAAGGGGTTTTAAGGATGTGAGAAGGTTGTAGCTGCACCCATCGGGAAAGGGGTCAACTCTTGGCCAGGTAGAGCAGGAGGTGATAGGCTTTTTCAAGGGGTTCTGTCACGGGCTTGTCCTGGATGTGGGCTGTGGTCCAGCTAGAGGAAAATATGTTTTGTAGTTGTGGTCTATTTTCTGAGAATGTGGGGCACCATGACCTCGAAAAACAAAGTTAGGGCCAAGTACAGATACCTACGAGTTTTATCTGTAAGCTTGGCTGGGGAGAGAGCTTTGATTAGAACCTTTCAAGACCCTTGCTGGCACTAATAGAAGAGTTAACCATTTGGAAAACCAGGATTTCCAAAGATCTTTACTGAGGTTAGCGTTGCAAGGACCAGAAGCACGGGTTAAGAAAAGTGGTAGTAAACAGGTAAACATTTTCACTTTTGCATCTTGATTTCTAGACCTATGATTTCTATTAATTGAAGACATAGCACCATACACTGGTTGCCAATTAAGAATGTATATTGCATCCTTGAGTGTGGTACTCATCCTTACATAATAACATATCTGAACTTGTGCCTCAGTTCCAACCTCAATAAGCTACTCTATTGAAAGGTCAATTTGGCAAATTCTGGTGGTGGTGTATGCATTAAGACCAGTGGATTCCATTGTAGTGTGCCCATTGCCATGTTTCTCGCTATAAAATTAGTCCTTTGGCTTTGGATGCTGTTTATGTTTGAAGATATAATACTCTGTAAATACTTGGATATTGGAGCTGGTTGAAGTCCTATAGAAACTCTACAGAATATATGTCAACTCTAGTCATGATGAATTACTGTCAGGTGAAGGGGGTCTAATGTGAAATTGACACTAAGTGGCTATATGGTCTCTTCTTCAAATGGTGCCATATTGGGGATTGAACATTTTTCTGTCTTCCTGGTAGATTGGATATATCAGCCTATTAATTGGAATGTCTAGTCCACTAGCATTTAATATAATTATGAGGGCTGGTTTGAATCATCCATTTAAAGAGATGGGGGAGCAGGTACGGGGGTGGGTGGTGGGCGGGTTCATCTGATTAAGGGGCCCTAAACCAAGAAGCAGTAGAGTTTGAGAAGCCAGCGGGTCGGGGTTCAGCAGCAGCAGCCCCATAGGCCAAAGTTGAGGGGGTTGCTCTGAGTGTGTGGAGGTGTGGGGTGGTCCTTGTTTTTGGCTTCTTGACTCAATCCTGTTTCAACAGTGAATATGTCTCGGCCTGTCTATTATAGAAATAAAAAAGTTGTTGATTATTTGGTGTCAGGAATTTAACGATGCCAAGAAAATTATGGAAGAGATTGAGACCTTCCAGCTAAGAAAATTCAGTCATCTTCCGGAGAAGCTAAAAATAAGAGGTGATCTGGAAAGAATTCACAGGAAGACAGTGAGGACTCAGAAGAAAAAGATGTGAAGACCAAGGATGATTCTCAGCAGAGGACAATGAAGATGAAAAAGAAGCCCATAAGAATGTGCACCAGCAAGGCCGGCAGCCTCTAAAGCAGTTTCCAAACGAGAGAGAGGTATTCATGGAAGATGTGGGCAGTGGAGAAGAAAGAACAAGAAGAGGAGGATGAGGCACCATTCCAGGAGGAAGATTCTGGCAGTGATGATGATTTCCTAATAGAAGATGATGATGTCAATGACTATGGCAGCTCAAAAAAGAAAAACAAAAAGATGGTTAAGAAGTCCAAACCTGAGAGAAAAGAAAATGCCCAAACCCAGGCTAAAGGCTGCAGTGATGTCAAGCCCTGTGAAAGGCAAAGGGAAAAGTAGGTCACCCCACAGCCTCAGAGACATCAAAGGAAAAGACTCCTTCTCTCAAAGAAGAAGAGGAGGAACCAGAAAGCCCCCAGAAAAGAAAACCTCTGCAAGCCCTCCATCTGACAAATCAGGGGATATAGGGTCTGAAGATGAAACCCAGTCTGGGGAGGATTAAAAAAGTGTTGATGGTTTGGGGACAAATTTTATTTTATTTATTTTTTATTTTTAAAGATTTGTTTATTTATTTGAGAGAGGGAGAGGGCACGAGTGGAAGGAGCAGAAGGAGAGGGAGAGAAATTCTCAAGCAGCCTCATGGGCTTGAGTGCAAAGCCCACTCCTTCTCACAACCCTGAGATCACGACCTGAGCTGAAACCAAGATTGGGACACTTAACTGATTTCACCACCCAGGCACCCCTTGGAGATAGATTTTATTTTAAAAAAAGAAGAAAAAAGGGGGGCCAAAAAAGAAAATCTACTTATTAAGATAGAACATGATTTTGGCTATGGCTTGACTCATGGGCTTCCAGTGCTTTTTTTCCTCTTCTTTAAAATGACAAGAAATAACTCCCTCTTTCCCTTTTTTAAAGAAAACCATTGTATTTTTTGTCTGTAGTCTTCTCTTTATCGTCACTCCCTTCCCAATGAAAGCCGTGTCAAAGTAATCATTCAATTGACTGCTTCATCTTTTTATTTTTAATGGAAGGTGTACCAATCATAGAGCAATAGGATTTGAGTTGAACAGTATAGAAATTTTGTTTTTTGTTAAATGGTAGCAAGTTGAACATTAATCAAAAAACATAGAAGGTTGGGGCGCCTGGGTGGCTCAGATGGTTAAGCGTCTGCCTTTGGCTCAGGTCGTGATCTCAGGGTCCTGGGATCGAGTCCTGCATCAGGTTCCCTGCTCTGCAGGGAGCCTGCTTCTCCTTCTCCCTCTACTATTTCCCCTGTTCCCCCTGCTTGTGTTCTCTTGCTCTGTCAAATAAATAAATAAAATCTTTAAAAAAAAAAAGGTAGAAGGATTTTAGTTAAAAATGATTGCTTCTTTCTCTACCTGGACTTAAAAAAAAATCAGTTGTCATCTAATACAACTTTGTATATCTATATACACAAGCGTAGATGTCTAAAAAAAATCATGATGTTAAACTTTCACTGATGGGGCAGGTAGGAGATAAAAATGAATTCTGCATTGTTACTAAAAGTATTCATATTTTTTACCTTGCAGGCGGGGCAGGGGATGGTGTTATCTGACCTTGTTTGACTGTGTGTGTGTGTGTGTGTGTGTGTGTGTGTGTTTTAATTTAATCTCTTGTTATCTCAAGGAGACCCTGAGCCAGTGAGCCTTTTATTCTGCTACAGTCTTTAAGGAACTTTTAAAAAAAGAAAAAAAAAAGGTGAGGGGCATCAAAACTTAAATAACCCTCAGTCATTAAGCGTCTGCCTTCAGCTCAGGGCGTGATCCGGGGTTCTCGGATGGAGCCCCACATCAGGCTCCTCTGCTGGGAGCCTGCTTCTTCCTCTCCCACTCCCCCTGCTTGTGTTCCCTTTCTCGCTGGCTCTCTCTCTCTCAAATAAACAAATAAAATCTTAAAAAAAAAACTTAAATAACTCTCTTTTTTTAACAGATTTATTTATTTATTTATTTATTTATTTATTTATTTATTTATTTATTTAAAGATTTTATTTATTTATTTGACAGAGAGAGAGAGCAACAG